>NC_083636.1:14900663-15188163 GCF_963576545.1 Limanda limanda
AGATCAAAGACTGTGCTCCGTCTCTCTCCCTCTCCCTCTGTCTTCATCTACCTCTCTCACTCATATTTCTCACACTCCCTCCTCCTCCTCCTCTGTCCCCCCCCACTCTCTCTGCCTCTCTCTCTCTCTCTCTCTCTCTTGAAAACACTCGTTATTGCTTTTCATGATTTCTTTGACGTTCCTTCTCTTTTTTACCTGAGGGCAGAGAACTGGACGAGAACCGTTTCCTATGCAAAACACAAATGAAAAGACAAGACGGAGAGATGAAAAGAGCGAAGGAATGAAAATAAGTGGGGAAAAATAGAAAATGCAAGGTTGCACTGGTGTTTTAGAAACACACAGGAACACACACACACACACATACAAAAACCTGCCAGAACAAATGGTCCCATGACAACCTGGCAACTACAAGAGCTTTGATGCACAGGTCAAGAGAGAGAGTGTGTGTGTGTGTTAGGGTGTGTGTGTGTGTGTGTGTGTGTGTGTGTGTGTGTGTGTGTGTGTGTGTGTGTGTGTGTGTGTGTGTGTGTTTCAGACTGTTATTTACCTTTAAGTCGGACAAATCTCATGACAACAACAACTTGAATGTCAGACACACGGTTCAGATTGAATTAGCCCTTTGGTAAAATACTGTGCTGTTTTAAATTAAAAGCTCGTCTCTTAAAACACAAAAATGTTGGACACAGCTGCTCTCTTATCTTTGACATTTAAAAAATAAAGCATTCCACTAAATTGACAAATCAAATCTGAGGTTATATCATTGGTTCATTGTCTGGTCAAGCAATTATGTCTTAACTGAGACAACAGTCACTGTCTCATATTAATGTGATAATATGTTGACAAGAGACTTTTGGACCCCACTGTATGTAGAAGTTCTCAAGTTGTTGTTTTTCAGAAGTCATTCTGTGCTGCTGAAGTTCAGCCTCATCTGACTTATTATGATTATAAGCTGCTTGTCATTTTTCAAAAATGTTCCCTTTTCGTTTGCAGCTTAAAAACAGTCACAGTGGAGATGATGTTGCTTTGGATGCTGCCCGACGCTGTTCATCATCACAGGAACAAGGACTAAACTCTACCTCTTTTTCCTCCATCTATACTTTCAGACCATTATCTGACTGGTCATATTTCCTCTTCCTCTTTCTGCCTTTCTTAGCACAATGCAAATAAGAAACTTGATCCCACTCCCACCTTTCCCGACCAGTCCCTCTCTGACCCTCTCTCCTTCTGTTCTTCTCCCCTCTCTTTCTGCCTCTTTAGCTCTGTCACTCCGCTCTCTCCTCCTCTGCCTCCCCTTCCCAGTCATCATCCTCATCTCTCCCTCTTTCTCGCCCCACCATCTCTCTTTTTCCTCCCCTCTCTGTCGTGTTTTTGTCCCTCACCCTTTCTCCCTCTCTCTCTCTCCAGCAGTAGTCATTCTACTTATAGCCTCGCCATAAATCAACCTGTCATTCTCCGTCATGCTCGCTGGATCTCACTGGGGCTCGTGGTGCGTGCACACACACACACGCACGCACGCACGCACGCACGCACACACACACACACACACACACACACACACACACACACGCACACACAGGGGGTAGCAGTGTGAGCCCACACATATACAAGCTCAAACACAAGCACAGACACACAAATACAGAGAAGAATCAAGACTCGGAGACATCAAACACACACACACCCATCGTAAAAAACTATTTTTTTAAAATTCTTGAATAAAACCAGGGGACAAGCAGAATTGGTTGAGAGGGAAGATGAACATGATTTAAGAAAAGATAGCCGAGACATCCCCACATGTTCCCATTTCTAGGACACACTCACACACACACACACACACACACACACACACACACACACACACACACACACACACACACACACACACACACACACACACCTCATTAGGACCAGGCTTTGGTCCCCATAAGGTCCTCTGGTCCTGACCAACTCAGTGTTAATGCTGGAGAAGGTCCTCTATGTACAGCAGCAACATTATTATTCAAGGCATCTCAGACCACTTGGATAAGATCTCAGAGACAGTGAGGTCTTGGTATAAAAACAGTAACTTACTAACTTTAACCAAATGCTTCAGAGGCTTATAACCAAAACGTTACGTCTTGAATCGGATCATCCAGCTCCAACCTCCTCTCAGGGACATGTGTGAATGATAATGAAGTCACACTATTGGAGAAAAGCTTAGAACGATTTCAATAAAACAATCGTACAGCTCCACTGATTCTAATTCCTCCACATTGTATTTGAAAATAAATGATCAGCATATAAATGTATTGTGAAGGACACTAAAGGGTCTTCCCCTCCATCTCTTATTTTTCAGAATCTGCTCTTCTCTCGTTCCTCTCGTCATTTTCTCGCAGATAAAATCTCCTCTCGTCCTCCTCTCTTCTCAACGCAAGAACCCCATAAAGACCCTTAGGAGACTGACGATTTCATAGGGCTTTGTGTTTGTTTACGCGTCTGTATGTGTGTGTGTGTGTGTGTGTGTGTGTGTATGTGTGTGTGTGTGTGTGCGTGTGTGTATGTGTGTGTATATGTGTGTGTAACAGCACATGTGGCATGCAAGGTCACGTAATCCTGTGGCCTCCAGATACCGTTATTGACACACACACGGCACTCTATGACCTGCACTGCCCTTGCACACACACACGCACACACACACACATGCACGTCCTAGTATAACCCACAGTGCCCTCAGCATTGTACAGACAGTGAAACAGATACCTTCTGGATAAAACTTCTCTTGATTGTTGTTCTTTGTGTCTTTTACAAACTGGTCATATTCGATATTTATCTTGTTGTTAAAATCATACAATCTTAATGCTTGTGTAGTCACAGATGAATGAAGCAGAATGTAACACTGATCTACAGTTTATTCACCTTCACCTATTTCTAGTATTGTATATGTTTTTTTAAATTACTTCATACACAAATATCTAAAAAAGGGATTGTGATAAATGTGAAAAACATCCAGTTTCCTCTTCCTAGTAACTACATTCAACAACAAGAGCAAACAAGTGAAGCTGAATATTAATGGGGTCTAGTTAATAGAACAATGTTGCAGCTGATCTGAGCCCTGTTTGAGTAACATTTGCTCAAACTTTCAGTGGTCAGCGGTTTCAAGAATTGCAGTTTTTCTACTTTCCAGTCAAACTGTATGTTTGTGAACGTGTTTTAAGATTTAGGAGCTGGTTGGTTTGTGCCACAGACAGAAAAGTCAGAAAGTGTTGAGAGACGAACTGTCCCACTGTTGGTTTGGTTCTTCTTTGATGGGGTTTGTTGTCTCGGAGAAAAACATAGAATAACAGCAGCATTCAAATGAAGCACAGAAGAAAACAGATGCACAGATATAGATTGCCAAGGTCACATTTCACTGTGTACCGTATATGAGACCTCCTCTTTCTCTCTGCGCTCCACTGCTCTCCTCCTCTTCCTCCTCTGCATTCCTCTCCCCTCCTCCTCCCTCCCTTCCCTCACACACACACACACACACGCACACACACTTCACACACACACACACACACACACACACACACACACACACACACACACACACACACACACACACACACACACACACACACACACACACACACACACACACACACACAGTCTCTCCAGAGATGTGTCCATTGCTCTGACCTCTCTCTCTCCTGGGAGAGCTGGCTGTCTGCTCTGCTCTCTCTTTTTCTCTCCTGGCCTCACACTTTCTCGTTTTCTCCCCCTCTGTGTCTTTCTTCGTCTTATTCTTCTCTCCGTATCACTCCATCTATTGATCCATCTCTCTAATCTTCTTTTGTCTCCTACCTCTCTCATCCTCTCCTTGGTTTCATGTCTCCCTTGCTCTCGCATCCTCTTATCTCTTCATCCTCTCTCCACTCAATCCCTCACCTCCTCTCATTTTCCCTCCCTTCGCTGTCTTTTTAACCATTCCCCTTCCCCCCCTCTTTTCAACCCACGCCCCATCTCCTGCTTTTCTCTTCGTCCCTCTTTTAATATTTCTCTCTCTCTCTCTGGGCCTTCATGGTGCTGGTGAGACTGCAGGGCTCAGTCTGGGGCTTCTTGCCCAGTTCATGCTGCCTCTCTCCAGGCTTGGCGCCCACAGAGGGTGGGCAAGGCTGAAGGAGAGCTGGAGGGGTCTGTGTGTGTGTGTGTGTGTTTGTGTGTGTGTGTGTGTGTGTGCGTGTTTGTGTGTGTGTGTGTGTATGTGTGTGTGTGTGTGTGTGTGTGTGTGTGTGTGTGTGTGTGTGTGTGTGTGTGTGTGTGTGTGTGTGTGTGTGTGTTTGTCTGTATCCAGTGATGGGGAAAGGAGGATAGAGACAGAAGAAACAATGGAGAAGAATAGATTTCTGTTGAGTCACACTTTGCTGGCTGGAGCGTTACTGTGGCTACACAGTCCTACACAGTGTGTGTGTGTGTGTGTGTGTGTGTGTGTGTGTGTGTGTGTGTGTGTGTGTGTGTGTGTGTGTGTGTGTGTGTGTGTGTGTGTGTGTGTGTGTGTGTGTGTGTGTGTGTGTGTGTGTGTGTGTGTGTGTGTGTGTGTGTGTGTGAGAGTGAGTGAAGGTTGTTTTTTCTAGCTCAGGAAACTACAGTGTGTATAAATACAATAGAATTTAAAGCAATTCTTGTCTTATATTTTCTTTATGTGAGCTTAGACTATTTCTCTAGGTTAAGATAAGGGCTTATTCAATCATCAATTTATCTACTTTCCTAATCAAAGTGAGGCAATAGAATCAGAGAGGAGTGACCATCAGCCTGCGCCACAGACAGAGATCAGGCACTGGATGTTTTAAAATGGCCAAATATACTTGGACTGACAAGTATAACAGAATTGGGGCGAAATGGTCCTTTCGAGCAACAAATACTCA
This sequence comes from Limanda limanda, assembly GCF_963576545.1. Taxonomy (NCBI): domain Eukaryota; kingdom Metazoa; phylum Chordata; class Actinopteri; order Pleuronectiformes; family Pleuronectidae; genus Limanda; species Limanda limanda. The sequence goes on from NC_083636.1 coordinate 14,905,544, forward strand.
GACAATCAGAAAGCTTTCAAAGCTGGCAACAGTTTCAATGTAATTATCTAAACCTTGAGTATTATCATTATCTAGCTGCAGATCCCTCACTGCAGCAGGGAAACCAAGCATGCACAATAACAGAAAATTCACACGGTAAAATTCATTCTGCAGAACTGTGGTGGAAGTTTCAAACCTGCCTGATGATCTGACTGCTCACGGTTCTGCTGGACTGGTTTTTACAGTATTTTAATTATCTATATCAATGACGTGAACATGTTTACCTTAATATCCTTTTGGGCCATGTCGCTCTGGCCGACCTGAGGCAAAAAGTAAAAATACACAACCAGAATTATCATGAAATATTATTCCTGTGGAGAACATGGCAGATAACAGCATCAGTGTGTGTGTGTGTGTGTGTGTGTGTGTGTGTGTGTGTGTGCGTGCGTGCGTGCGTGCGTGCGTGCGTGTGTGTGACAGCACACCTGTACCCAGCTGCACGCAGAGAACAACAATTCCCCTGCTGGTCACTAATGGTACAGGCCTGCTGGAAAGGAATCAAATGGCCTGGAACCAACCAGGCATGATGGGACAGGGGAGGGAGGAAAGGGGCACTGGTCAGATGGAGGGAGAGAGGGGAGAAGGAGAAGGAAGGGGAAGGAGGAGTGGGGGGAGGAATGTTGGCCGTGCATTCTGAAATTAATTTGGTGAAATACGCCAAAACAAAAAAAGAGTCTTCACGGGACAAAGAATAAGGGAGTGAGGGGGGGGGGAGAGTTCACTTCACACCAGTGTTTAAAATGTCGCCTGTAGCTGTCATCTCTTTATTTATCTCCTCACTCTCTTTTCTCAACTCTCACTCCTTCTCTCTGTTTCACTCCAGATCCATCCCTCCCTCTCCCTCTCTAACCTCTCACCCCTGTCTTCTCGCTCTCTCTCTCTCATGTCCAGTCTGTCAAAGTGGGGAGTTCCAGTGAGGTAGCGCCATCTGTCTGTGTCCACTGTTACTGCAGTTAAAAACTTCAGTCCCTTTGAAGCAAAGGAAATACAACTTTTGGGAACTAACATTAGAATGTTTGATGACAGCAGCGTCTTGTTAACTTATGTGAAAAGGTAAAATGGTTTGTTCAGGCAAAAAAACAAATTTACCCAGACAAAAATTTAAGAGATGAGTTAAAATTATTGATAATTACTTTAAGTTACTAAAATATACACTAAATTCAACATGTCAATCCAAAACATTAAGATTTTTTGAATGGAATATTTGAATTATGAGCTTTGAAGTTTATTCCTGATCTCACAAATAGTTGGAAATTAATCCTAGCTCATGCTCCCATAAAATGTGAAGTGTTATAAAGATAATACAGGAATTTAAAGCAAATAAGTAAATTTTTTATTACATTTAATTAAAAACAAATCTCAATACTGTCTTTAAATGTAACCCCCTCATCAAAACAATAATCCCTTGGTTGCACTCATGAAATCTGTAATGACTGTTTATGAGGCTGCTTCATATTTTCCGTGTGAGCATCAGTGTGATGTCTCCAGTGCTGCATGCAAACACAACGTGCTGGGGAGTCAGATCCCTGCACATTTATTGAGCGTAATAACGCAGTTCTGATCTGGTTTCAGGCGGCGTGCACGTCTGACAGACGACGCAGCAGCGCAGCAGTGGCAGATGTGAAATATCTGCTGCTACCGCTGCATGTGTTAAAATATGCAGGATAAGATGCAGGATGAGATTCAGGAGATACGACAGCAAAGGTGTTTTTAACTCCTCTGCATCCAAACATTAACAGAGAGTAAATGCTTTGAGAGAGTGTTTTCAGGGGGATGGGGGAGTATAGTTGATTCACTAGCCGATTTTAAATCCCTAACTCAGATTCAGATTTTGTCCCTCATTAATCCAAACATAGGGATTTAGCAGCTTCAAGAAAATAATGCTGAGAAGTGCGTTTCCAAATGCTCTTTGTTGCCAGGGCAGAAAAAAATGTATTTTTTAAAGACAGAGAAGTAGAATATCCAGTAACAACAGCAGCAACCTGCTGTCCAGAGGAAAATGTCAATATTAGATCTGCAAACATGGGATTCTGTCCAGTGCAAACAATACTTTCATTATACACACACAGAGAAAACACAGCTGGGCCCTTTCTTTCCTTGCAATACAATATGAACATTGTGTCATTAAAGACAGTTACTTCAGTGTAATAAAACCTGTTTTGGGACATTGTGCAGCCTGAAAAATTGACTCCTCTGAACAGGCAGTAACTTCATGAGGGTTACCATGGCAATTAGACGTTTTTCCATGTTGATTTTGAATTGAATATTAATATCCATCCCAATGCCAATATTTGACTGTAACTATATACATTTACTTTGCTTTGATAAATGCAGTTCTCATAATTTTCTCAGTTCAGTTGGAGGTTTACCGGGTACACCCAGACCCAGGGGCAGACCCAGAACCTGCTGAGGGACTACATATCCCATCTGCCCTGGGAACGCCTCAGAAGCCACCAGGAAGAGGTGGACAGCGTGGGAGAGAGACGTCTGGGAAACTCTACTTGGGCGGGAACCTCCGTGACATGAGCCCAGATTAACTAAGACTGTGAACGAATGGATGGATGTTGGGTTTGTCAACAGTGTAGCTAGGGAACAGTGTCACCAGTCTTTTTCCAACAATGGTTAAATATTCAATCCAAATTCAAAAATACAAGCCCTGATTAACACTATTATGAATACTTGCTTATTGTCTATTCGTGAAATAAGAAAGATGGTTTCTTCATATTAGGATTGTGCAACGGTCCACAACTTAACTGCACTAAATCCTAAACTGTGAAAAGTAGCTCAACGTCATCAAACCACAAATGAGGTGGACAGACACAGATTGAAACAGTCTCCTTGTTATCTGGCGAAGAATCCGAGTCCTCTCCTAACGCAATGCAGTGCTCCGCTCCTCTCGGTCCAGGCTACAGGCGACGGCAGCTCCACTCAGTGCACTTCCTCATAAATCATTTCAGCCAATCAGTGATGGATGGCTATAAAAAAAGTAAAATGTGTGTATGTGTGTGTTTGTGTGTTTGTGTGTAAATCAATGTTGTCTGCTACCTCTGTGATTTTGTTTTTTACCAGACAACAGACTAATGCTTTGTCGATCCTTCATCTACACAAACACTGCAGTGGAGATGTGGGATAGAGAGAAGGTGAGAGAGAGAACGGGGAAAGAAAGAGAACTGAAGGAGAAGAAAGACACACAGGCAGGGTTGGTGATAGAAGGAGGGAAAATAAAAATTCTAGAACACGAGAGAGAGTGGAGAGAATATTCTAGAACAAGAGCGAGAGAGGAGAGAAGATAGTGGGAATAAATTGATTTGATCCTCTCTTCTGTACCTTTCTCTCTTTCGTGTGTGTGTGTGTGTGTGTGTGTGTGTGTGTTTGTGTGTGTGTGTGTGTGTGTGTGTGTGTGTGTGTGTGTGTGTGTGTGTGTGTGTGAGTGTGTGTGCGTGTGAGTGCGTGTGTGAGTGTGTGTGCGTGTGAGTGCGTGTGCACTGATAGAGGAGCTGGTTTTGCTTCAGGTTGGATATTGGATAAAGAAAAAACACACTCAGTAATTATCTAGAAAGAGCACCTGCATGGGCACTGGGAATCTCATAATATTACAACCACCAGCACCTCGTCCAACACACACAGACACACACAGACACACACACACACACACACACACACACACACACACACACACACACATACGGGAGAGGAAAAATTACAATTCAATACAAAAATGATTGAGGAAATAAGACAAAACAACAAACTTAAATGAACATTGACATTTTTTCACATGACTTGATTTCTAAAACGCTCCGTCCAGACAGACTTCAGCGCTGCTCGTACATATAAAGTTATATTGAACTCAGTTTTCATGATGAGTTTCCTTTTGTTCGTTCTTCCCTTCATCTATTTTTCTTTGATCAGTTGTAGTAGCAGACAATGACCAGTAAGAGGCAGGGTTTCCTCTCATCTGACTGACTAAATGTTCCCTGTCACTCGTGTTTTTTTTTAATTTCCTTCGCTCTTTCTTTTCTCTGCATCTGGATTCATGCGTTCTGCCCCCCCCCCCCCCCTTCACAAACGCACACACACACACACACACGCACACTCACTCACTCACTCACTCAAACCATTTGCAGGGTGAGCATGTGAGCAAGTACGTGTGTGTGTGTGTGTGTGTGTGTGTGTGTGTGTGTGTGTGTGTGTGTGTGTGTGTGTGTGTGTGTGTGTGTTTGCGTGCGTGCGTGCAGAGGACCACCCTGCTGATTTGAGCTGCTTCACTCATTGGTGCGTATCGCCTCTGACAGTGACAGAGTGGAAAATGATTTCCAGTGAGTGACCACAGCAGGGGGGGGGTGCAGGACAGACAGTGCCCCACCCCGAGTCATCTTAGCCCATGTCGATCAACACTAACACCCTGATGATTTACAGGATACAGTTCAAACTAAACTACCGTTACTGCTACACAACATGTGTGTTATCAAACTACCGATACAAAAGAAGTCTGTTTCTATGTAGAATGCCACAGACCATGTTCAGACTTGGCAGTAACATCCGTCCACAGTGATCCAATCACAAGTGTTCAGCGCTAAGTGCAGGTGTGAATGCACAGAAACATTCTGGCAGCAAAGATCCAGCACGACACTTCTTCCAGGTTAGCGAGTGTTTTAAGAAAGAAGGAAATCGATCAGTGGAGTCTTTGAGCTGCACAAATGTTAATAGCTTAGGTTGACTTGTGAAGGGCCCTCACACACCGATCAACCATCACCAAGAGTCCACAGACTTGTTCCAGCCCTGTGTTGTTTCTGAGATCATGACTCAAACACTGTAGCTGGAAATTGATGTCACCAAACTACAAACTTACATGCAGCTGACCATGACTCCCGAGACCAGGCTGCACCTGAGGACAAATACTAAAGAGTCTTTGCATCAATAATACCTCAACAGACCACAGCCTGCAGAGGTACAGCTCAGAGAGGTGATTTGATTACATAACACTTTGAAAATAGACCGGCTAGCTCAGTCGGCAGAGCATGAGACTCTTAATCTCAGGGTCGTGGGTTAGAGCCCCACGTTGGGCGAAGTTCCTTTTCTGTGTAATAGATGTAGTATTACTGAAAAGTTTATCTTACAAAGATGAGAAATACACATAATAGCAATCCTAGTAGCAGTGCAGTTATAAATGTGTAATAACATGCGTTTGGCACCTAGCTGCTCTGACCATGTTTGAGGGTGGCTACCTGTCTTCGTGACTATGTATCTTAATAATAATAACAATACATTTACTCATACAGCACCTTTTAGAACAATGAGCTTGAGAGAAGAAGGAATAACAAGAATAGAATTATTACATGTCATTTAAAATCAAATAAAGCGAATGGGCAACAATGACTCAGCTGACGCCCTCTGACCTGCTACACTTTCATAATGGACCAAAGGATTTTTTAAACTTTTCAGTGTTTCCCGTTCTCTGAATTTTTGGTAGGCATCTTCACGATATCGCCACTGATAAAATTATATGTTAGCAGAATGGTTATTACATATTTTTAAACCCTCGGAACTCCGACTTGCTATTTCACTGCCTGTGTGTAGCCCGGCTAGCTCAGTCGGTAGAGCATGAGACTCTTAATCTCAGGGTCGTGGGTTCGAGCCCCACGTTGGGCGCAGCTGTTTTATACAGGAACATGGTGGTTAAACTGATCAAGACCGTTAACTACAGACCAAACCTGTTTGCAGTTTAAACTCTCACTTCATCTGAGCTCAATACATACAAGTAAAAAGTGAGAGTTAAAGTTTCAGTGTGCAGAATATAGTGACATCTAGTGTTGAGGTTTCATGTTGCAGGTGAATACCCCTCACCTAATTCTCCCCTTCCAAACATTAAGAGACCCTGTGGTAGCCTTTAGTTGTCATCAAAACTCAAAAGATGCTTAGTTTGTCCAGATTGAGAACCTAACCCTCTTACCCTAAACATGGCTGCCCCCAAATGCGGACCCGCACCTAAGAAGATAGAACATTAAATATAAAGGGCCCATTCAAGGCTAAAGAAAACAACAATTTGTACAATTTAGATGACCAATGATTAGTGAAAACATCACTAGGATTATTATTTATTCCATATCTGCCAATCAAACCCTTTCACCTCAATCATACACACTGGCACCTTTAAGAAAGAACAAGAAGTGAAGTGAAGGATCAGTACTTAAATCTATTGATATCAGATCAACTGAAAACAGCCACCGAAATTCTCTACGGCTCATAAACTCATAATTAATGACTGAATCAGTTTGATTTGGATATTCACGTTATATTTGAGTAAATAATGCAAAGTACAGTGAATTGACCTGAGAGAGATGAACAAAGTAAAGAGACAGACAGAAAGAGGGATTAAGAGTGATAGAAAGAGAGAGGGAGGGAGAGACTAAAACAGAGAATGGGCTTATTGTAGTGAACGTAAATAAGATTCTTGTCCCCATCTGTTTGGATCTGCAGCCTACACTGACTATGTGTGTGTGTGTGTGTGTGTGTGTGTGTGTGTGTGTGTGTGTGTGTGTGTGTGTGTGTGTGTGTGTGTGTGTGTGTGTGTGTGTGTGTGTGTGTGTGTTAGACTTCCAGCCCAGCGCAGGTGTGCTGTTGATAGTTTTATCAGTGCAGGATCGCGGCTGCTGAGACAAGCAGAGGGAGGAAGGGAGGAGAGGAAAGAGGAGAGGAGGAGGGAGAGGAAAAGAGAGGAGATGCCGGCCGTAACTACATTTCTGTTTACCCTGTTCCATTAATATCCCTGAGCACGTAAAGACTGAATACATGCTCCCTATAATGTGCTACAACGTCATGGCTACATTCATGGTTCTGCCTTTGTGCTGGTTTGGAAAAACACAGTAATGTTAAATGGTTTCAAACATGAGACTAAATACTGTGTGAGGTTTCTGGATCCAAACTCAGAACTGAATACAATTTCTAAGACTCTTAAAGAACAATTTAAAGAACATCTGTAACAACCATCGGTTATCTGTACTGCTTATTCTACAAGGGTCACGGGGGTCAGAGCTAATCACAGCTGACATTAGGCGACATTGGGATACACATACAGAGATATACATGTATAGACCGGAATTCAAACCAATAACCTTCGCAGATAGCAAAATTGATTTGGCCCAGATTTGGCCGACCTATCACACAACCCACATCCAGCTCACATACTGCTGGGTTCTCACATCGGATTGTTCTGACTTTCTTCCGACTTTCGAATCCCAGGGGCAGAAACTCTGACTCTGACATTTGCCTTCACACCTGAACCTGCTGCAGAGATAGTGCAAAGAATTTAAATATTAAAATGATTCAAATTCGATTTCTATGTTGTTATTATTGCTTTGGAACACTGGATGTCGTGTATCAGTGTTCAGTGAGAGCAGCTCCTCTGGTTCTGAAGCTGTTTGTCTTGTGGCCTCCTGGTCAGTGACTGTCCTCGTGTACCAGCCCACTGGATTTATAAAACAAGCTCCGGCTCTATAAAGTGTCCAATAAACCACTTTTACTATTAGTGTGGGGCACTGTTAGCATACAGCTACTGACCGCCACCACTGACCATATGCACACACACACTCAAACACCGAACACACACACACAGAGTTACTGGTCAGAAACATTTCGAAGACTGCTGGAGTCAGGACCTCTGCCAAACTCTAACCCCATGTCACCCCACCCTGCCGCCCCGATGACATCACTGCATAGCCCTGAACCAACAGCCCAGAAAGGTCTGAACACAAACACACACACACACACACACACACACACACACACACACACACACACACACACACACAAACACACACACACACACACACACACACACACACACACAAACACACACACACGCACGAGAATCCAGACACCATAACAAATACCAGCGGGTCACATTTTGAGTGCACACATGCAGAAATACATACACACACACATCACTTGACCATAATGACTACTGCATGGCCACACTGCATCGTCAATACTAAAACACGGAAATACATACACACACTCACACAAACACACAATCACACACACAGGTGTTTAAGCCAAAAAAGTAAAATTCTGAAAAATTAAGTCGATAAATCAAAGAAGAGAATGACCAAATGAATGAAAAGGCTTTCTCTCTTTCACTCTTCTCTTTCTCGCCCCTTCACTCACACACAAACACACACACACACACACACGCACACAAGTGGAGGGTACCACTGTCATGCACAGCTCTTGGAGGAATTCCCAGGAATCAAGTAGACCAATCAGAGATGAGAGTTTAAAATACTGGCCCCTCCACTGGAGAAGCCGTCCACTTCACATGTACCACTGTGTGTGCGTGTGTGTGTGTGTGTGAATCCAAGTTAGTCATTAGTGTTCCCACTGGGCTAAAATACCCACACATGTAACACATCTAGTTTCAAACCATCTCCTTCTCAGATACTTCACACACTTTTACAAACATTTCCCACATTTCCCAGTTTACTTGTTTTCAAACTTGTGACCACAACTTACAGAAAACAAACCAACATAAATCAAGAATCGTTCCCTTATGTCCAAATTCATTGTATAACATATGGGACACACACACACAAACACACACACAATCTCAAGTTCGATTGACAGTGATGGAAACATGACACAAATTTCTTCTAGACTCTATCTGCTCCTTTTCAAGACACAACATTTTAAAGCACATTCAACTTCCAGACGATGGCTCACTGTTTTTTATATCTTGGGAACATGTATTATGCAAAGTGAATGTTGAAGCTTAAAACCTGTTGGTTTCTGATACGTTTGTGTTTTTTGCTCGACGTGTTTGTGACTTTGAACATGACGCAACTAGGGGAAAAAAGACAAACAGGCAAATCTTGCGTATACTTGCTAATTTTGGCGTAAAAGAACTAAGTGAGACAGACTTTTGTTGAAGGCATTCTCTAGTTTTTGTAATAGACTCTGAAAATGCATTAAGAGCCCAAAACCATTAAATATCTCAAAAAACGTTTCAACGAATCAAGGCTGAAATGAAAGATGCACACAGCATCAATCCAAAACAATGCAGCTGTAAGAGAAAGGAGACGGGTTGAGAGAAAAGAGAAGCTTTAATGACAAGTAGAGAAAAATCTTGTCATGAATGAAAGAGCGAGAGGGAGGAAGGAGAGGGGAGGAGAGAAAGAACAGAAGTAGAGCTGGTCGACAGGGAGGGAGGAGGAAGAGAGATTATCTCTCTCTAATGGCTAACCTGTTGACAGCAACACTTTTCACCACCTCTATCTACACATCTAACTTTACAATCTACCCTCACACACACACCTACACACACACACACACACACACACACACACACACACACACACACACACACACACACACACACACACACACACAGTCTGCTCCACGGCTCATGTGGGTTTTAGACTCTACCGGAGACGTCACCGACCGGAGACGACCACTGCCGCCATCGCATCACATCACATGTAGGAGATAAATCTGATCTGCTTCCTCATGAGGTGACAGACGGAGAAACTCACTTTTGTCTGCTGTGTGTGCTCTGAACAAAAGAAGATACGAGGATTCAGAGAACAGAAAGATGAAGTCTTCAGTTGATTAAATATCTACGTAAAGAAACTAATGAAGCAAATTTCATGTGTTTTCTCCTTCAAACACACACAAAGACACACACACCTCATATCTGTAGTATCATTATATTTTCCTGCTGAGTGTATTTCTACCTTGTATTTTATTGTATTTGATATGAGGCTGCTGCTGTGACAATTACATTTCCCTATGGAGATCAGTATCTATCCATCTCTAAATTGGTCTACTTGGCTTAATGAGTGTTTGTGACTCCCTTGAGAAAGACATGTCAATCTTAAAAATGTCTAGTGACTGATGGATATTTTTGTGTTTTTAAGAGGCAGGGGAGACGAAGTTATTTCACACAGACACAGGAGAAAAGAAAGTTGTGTTTCTCAGTACCAGACAACAGTGGGCGCAAAAGATGTGTCAGAAGTGGGATTTGAACCCACGCCTCCATTCGGAGACCAGAAGTCCCTTTGACCAGGAAGGAGTCAGTCCTTGAGTCTGGCGCCTTAGACCGCTCGGCCATCCTGACAGTGGAATCATTACCTTTCCCAAGTTGACTAATGAGTGGGATTTGAACCCACGCCTCCATGGAGACACGACATTTTTCAACATTTTCATTGATTTCTCAGAGAATAATTCATGGATCTTGATGAGACAAATCAGGCACATTTATAAAACCTGATATCTATAGGTGTGTGAATCGTGCTGGGCCTTGTCGGATGTGTGAGTTCTCCACTGATCTTTAATTTCTTGTCATGTGTGTGAAAATTTCCAACACAAGCTGCAACATGTCCAAGCTGCTGAATCGTTTAGGACTTCCATGCTTTTTCCATGCAGGACAATCTAGTCACATATGAACAGAAGGCTCACACGGGACAACACCAACAGACTCGGAGCAGCTTTCTACTCAGAACCTGATGGAGCTGTCCCTCCACTGTCCCTGTGCAGGACAATGTGTGTGTTTGTGTTTGTATCAACTTGATGCCACAAAGTTTTAACTACAGCGTCTCAGGTCCAGATGAAGCCGGAGGCAGCTCCTCTGTACAGAGAGAAACATTTGTGCAACATTTCGACCAAAATAGTCCTGGTCTCCACCGCAGGGCCAGAGGGACACACACACACACACACACACACACACACACACACACACACACACACACACACACACACACACACACACACACACACACACACACACACACACACACACACACACACACACACACACACACACAAATTCAAAGCCAAAAGTCATGAAACGAGTCCATTCTGACAGCAGAGACATTGTGGAGACTAAAAAAAAAAAGGACAACGAGCTCAAATGGAACAAAGTCCGAAACCAAGTTCAGAGAGTTTCATCCAAACTCTCACCACACCGCAAACACTTCACATACACAAGATTGCACTATATTAAAATACTAATACACATAATAACATAGTAAGTCATGCACTATGCAACATTTCTGCGGCATTGTATTGACATGTGGAAAGTGTGGGTGCAGAATGTGTGTGTAACATGTAATGACCTTCTCTGGGAACTTTTAGGTTAATAACACATTCTAAAATAAGTTTTCTTACCTGGTCTGCTGTGCGTAAATCCAGTTGCTCCTCAGCTCTCCAAGGACAAGTCCTCCTCCCACCATCCACAGCTCTCAAGTCCGAAAAGTGTGACACCCTGCCCGGCTGGGAAGCTGCACACAGGTCGGTGTTTTCATTGAAAAGAGGGGGGGAACCCTTCAGACAGACCCCACAGCAGCAGCCTGGAGCACAGCGCACACACAACTTCTTTCAAGTGTCCACTTTCTTCAAAACACAACTTTTACTGCGCAACACGCACCAAAGACTCAGAAGAAATCCACTTTAGGGAACGAGCAGATGTGTGACCGCAGCCTCCGGTGGTCCGTGGACCTGTCCGCGTGCACGAGAGTCCCCAAAACTGTCGCGCACACGCGTAGAAGCCAGACGATGCTCCTCTCCTCTTCGGTGTGCACGGCTCTGTGCCCCCCCCCCCCCCTGCGTCCTCACTCTGCAACAGGTGTCAGAAGTAAAGTGAGATTTCTCCACATTACAAGTTTCAAAACTGTCCAGCTGATTACGCACGGAGGAGGAGGAGGAACAAGAAGAGGAGGAAGGAGGGGGGGTGCAGTCCACAGCTCTTCAGGAGTTTTACGCGTAAAACAAGAAACAATAGCGAAAAGTTTGGAGAAGAAGAAGAGAGCGTCAGGAGAGGAGTGAGACAAAGGAGAGGAGAAGTTGTGTGTCTGTCTGGAGGACTGTCCTGCAGTGTGATGTGGAAAAGTGTCCGCCGGCCCACCGGTGCAGAGGGAGGAGAGAGGGAGGGGAGGAGGAGGGAGGAGAAAGTTATTTCACACAGACACAGGAGGAAAGAAAGGTGTGTTCTTCAACTGCCCTGAAACAGTGGAGAATAAACCATGTGTCAGGAGGAGTGGGACTTAAACCCAAGTTCATTGTTCAGTTCCCAGCTGTTGGTTTTTACATAATTCTATTCAGTGTATAGTCTAAATACACTGAAACTTGTGTTGAAGGATAAGATACTTCACAGAGTTTATAACATCTGTCAGAAGTGGGATTTGAACCCACGCCTCCAATCGGAGACCAGAAGTCCCTTTGACAGGAAGGAGTCAGTCCTTGAGTCTGGCGCCTTAGACCGCTCGGCCATCCTGACATACAAGTGCTCTGTAAGATGAGCAATTAAATCCCTTTATATTGTAATAACTGTATTTCGTTTTGGCCACTTTAAATACATTTGAATTGGTAGATGATACACTCATGAAAATGTCGCCCAGACAAGAAGATATTGATTGACGTTATGTTGTTACTGACAGAGTCTGATAATCACAGAGTTCGACTGAGTTGGTTGTTTGAATCATGTTTTTTCAGGATTCTACGCAATCCTGTCTCCAGTCTGTAAAACACTTGTCAGAAGTGGGATTTGAACCCACGCCTCCATTCGGAGACCAGAAATCCCTTTGACCAGGAAGGAGTCAGTCCTTGAGTCTGGCGCCTTAGACCACTCGGCCATCCTGACAGTGAATATTTGTGTTTCTGAAGTGAATTTACATATAAGGCAAAATTTGAAACATTCATACATTTGCATGGAAGATCTTCTGCTGGTGAAAATCAAGGTAGAAACCCTGATTTATAAAGTTCTACATGTTGTCCCTACATCTCACACGAGAAGTTGACGGGTTCTGTTGTTACTGACAAAGTCTGACAATCATTGAATTAGACTGAGTTAGTTGTTTGGACTGAAGGCCGGCGCATGCTTCTGCGTTTTCACGGGAACGGAGACGCAAGAGCCCTTCCGGGCCCCTCACGGCCCTTCCTACGTCCTTACGTGCGTCGGCCAATTTTTCTAACTAGACGGCAAAGCCCCGCAAGCGTCACCCGTTCGCGAGCGCTGTGATTGGTCTGCTGGCTACATAATTTCCGGAGTCGCATTTCCGGTTCATGCCCGGAAACCACGGAAGATTTAGAAGAACGAATATGGACCAGATAGAAGAGCACTTGGCAGAAGAGATCCGACACTATGTCCACTAGTATAACCCGTCACTAACCGGCGGACAACGAGTCCTGCGTCACAGCTGCGTGCCTGCGGGCCCCTGACGACGCAGAAGCATGCGCCGGCCTTAAGTTCGTTGTTTGGATCAAGTGTTTTCCGGACTTTACTTCTCAACTAAACCTGGAGGTAAAAGAGATGTCAGAAGTGGTTTTGAACCAACGCCTCCATTCGGAGACCAGAAATCCCTTTGACCAGGAAGGAATCAGTCCTTGAGTCTGGCGCCTTAGACCGCTAAGCCATCCTGACTTCGAATTGAATTTAAACCAAAATTAGTATTAGTTCAGAAAAGCTTGATTGAGTTAATATTGAGTTAAACAAGATTTCTACTTTTATCACATCAGGTAAATCTGCAGTGAAGAGCAGATGCTCGAGAAAATTAAGATTCTAAGTTTCACAACATGAAACTACTGCATGGTTTCCATTAAGGATTTCCTGTTACTCACACAGTCTTAACCATCTACTATAGAGTCTAGAATCTATACACTTGTTTTATTTTATTTGTTTCATGGACACCTGGAAGTAAAAGGTATGTCAGAAGTGGGATTTGAATCCACGCCTCCATTCGGAGACCAGAAGTCCCATTGAACAGGAAGGATTCAGTCCTTGAGTCTGGCGCCTTAGACCGCTCGGCCATCCTGACATAGCCATTGATGGAAGATGATCCTTTCAATGGTTTTACTTTGTAATGCAAAGAGGAACTGTATTTTCTTTTTGCAACATTAAATACATTTGCATGGAAGATGATACACTCATGAAAATGACACCCTCAGAAGAAGATGTTGACATTATGTTGTTACTGACACAGTCTGATAATCAGAGTTAGACTGACTTTGTTGTTTGGATCATGTGTTTTCAGGATTGTACTCAATCCTGCCTCCAGTCTGTAAAACCAATGTCAGAAGTGGGATTTGAACCCACGCCTCCACTTGGAGACCAGAAATCCCTTTGACCAGGAAGGAGTCAGTCCTTGAGTCTGGCGCCTTAGACCGCTCGGCCATCCTGACATAAATACAACTTAATTTCTAAAGTTTTCATGGAAAAAAGGAAACAGATCTTACCTGAAGTCCTGGTGATAACCAGATTAACTGTATTTACTCTTTGCCACATGAAATAAATTTGAATTGAACATCATCTGCTCATGAAAACCAAGTAATGGACCTGATTTACAAATTCCTTCCGGTTGTCCCTATATCCGACAGAAGAAGATGTCAAGTTTGTCATGTTATTGACACAGTCTGAAAACCACTGGGTTAGACTGAGTTAGTTGTTTGTAAGTGTTTTCAGGGTTTCAGTCAAAACTGAACGTGAAGGTAAAACATCTGTCAGGAGTGGGATTTGAACCCACGCCCTCATTTGGAGACCAGAAGTCCCTTTGACCAGGAAAGAGTCAGTCCTTGAGTCTGGCGCCTTGGACTGCTCGGCCATCCTGACAACTGACCACTGTGATTCACCAGAGTCTTTTTCTAAACATGAGAGCGACTTTCTCTAGACAGAGGAGGAGGAGGAGGAGAGGAAAACGGTGTTGGTGCATGTTTGGACAGTCGGTGGCTAACAGCTTATTTTAGAGCCTCTGCTCCTCTCACCTCGTTTTTCCCTCAGAACTTTTTCCTACCGCCCCCCCCCCCCTTCATCCAGTCATTCATTGACTCTACACACCATTTATTAGAGGAAATAAAGACAAATCTGTATTCAGAGAGTAAAGCATCCAGACACAAGCTGATGCCGTCCAACCACAACTGGCACCATGAATCATTTACCCTGAAAACATGTAATATACCATGAGTGTGTGTAATAAGTGGAGCTGCAGTTGGTTTTGCTCCCTACCCTCCCTCTCCTCCTCTCTCTCTGTTTTCTCTTTCTCTCCATCACCCTCTCCGTCTTCTTCTTTTTCGCCTGCGTGTGACGTGATGTGTGATGATTGAAACCACATCGTCCCAAAGCCAAACCCGAGCCCTCCCCGCTTCCTCTGCTCACTTTCTACTTCTGTTGCTCGTGGCTCCTCCACAGCCATGGAGAGAAGACATGGGCTGTGCACACCCACACACACAGGACACAATCAGGACACACACGTGTTCATAAGTACATGTTATCTCAAGGACATCATTGCTTTTTGAATTGTGAAGCAGTATCAGTGGGATCTTATCGACATGTTGTGCAAAGAGAGGTGAGTCTAAGTGTGGGAGATAAGTCCAAACAGGGAGAAACATAAAAATCATTTTGTTATATTATGTGTATTTCATATTTGCTTTTATTTACTTTCTCTGTTGTTTAACTTCTGTAAAGTGTCTTTGGTATTCAAATTGCTCTATAAATAAAATGTATTAGTAGTAGTAGTATAGTTATTGTAGTATAGTCCCTGTCCCATACTATCTTATAATGATTTCCATCCTGTTTATCCTGTAAGGACTGCTGGGGGCTATAGTCAATCCCAGCTGACATTGGACGAGAGACGGGTCAACCTGACAGCTCATTTATAATGAATTTTACAGTATAGCACAGCAGATAGTATAGTAAAGTACAGCTAAGTATAGTAAAATACAGATATAAATATAGATTTTTCCCAATAATTGCAATGTCAGACTGTTAGTGTATAAAACATGAACACAACCATATGGAATATAAAACACAGAGACTTCTCCGACACTTATTTAAGTCTATAAATGTAATCAGGTGCATACGTCTTGTTCTGGAACTTTCTGTTCTGGAGTTTCTGTTTCAAAGCAGAGATGAGAGGAGGATCAGTTCAGAGTTTCAGATTGAATCTTGCAGGTTGAAGAGTTGATTAGGTGACAAACCACAAGCAAGCAGGTGGACCCACACACACACACACACAGACACACAGAGAGAAGGCTGACACATGAAAGAAGGAGCAAGAGGGAAAGATGGAAGACGGATTCTGACAGAAATGATGGCTGCTGCTCAGTGGGTCCTGTCTCCTCCATCTCTCACTCCATCACTCTCTCACTTTTGCCATCACATAAATCAGGGAGTCATACATGCGTTCCTCTTCCTCCTCCTCCTCCTCTGTCCATCCCTTCTGTCTCCCTCCGCTGGCTTTTACTAGGACAGTCGATGGAGAAAGCAGAACTGATTCTCCACGCGCTCTCAGGTGCTTGCACACGTGCAAAGCGTTGCCACGTGACGGCAAACGCCGGCGTTTACAGACTGTCAGCAGAGTGTTTGATGTGCGTTATTGTGTGAAAAACAGAACGACCCCAGCGACCTGATGATGTTTTCATCCCCGCGTGGAAATTCTTCACAGAGGAGGAGTTCAAAGATGTGGTGAAGGTCAAGGCTTGAGGTCAGTGGAGCTGAGTGGGTCTGTTAAACCAGGTTTTCTAGTTGAATGAGTCCGACTCGTAACACTGAGCTGCCGTCATATGCAAAGAATAAAGAAGTGTCTGTGTGTGTTTCTTTGTACAGTTTCTATGTAATGAACCTGCTGCCTTTTACCTTCAAACACAAACATTCACCTCTTTTTCCATCCTAAAAAGTTTCCTCTGGTCTTCGGTGGTGCATCTGAAACCAGTTAAATTCATTCATCTGGTTTCAAGTATGAAGCGTCCACTGCAGAAACATGACTTTCTAAGATACTCTGACGTACTTTCTAAGAAACGGTCAAGTACTTTAGAGAAGAATCTAGACAACAAGAACACACACAAGCACAGGGAGAGACTGGAGCATAACATTAAGCAGCTCTTTATTGTGGGTAATGATGCAAATTGAAAGTAAATGTACGTTTCTGGAGTGTATGTGTGTGTGTGTTACTGCTTTACGACCCGGGTGAACTTGGTGCAAGGGCTGTTTCGGAGTTGGTTCAGCTTGTCAACCTTTTAAGAACCAGTTTGCTTTTCCACGTGGCAAAGTATTGCTCTTTTTTTATTTATTTAAATGGTGGTCATAGTATTTTGGTCCCTGCCCCAGTGATTCTTTCCCCTAGATCAGCGAATTCTTGATGCAACAGTGGAACCAGTTCTTTTGACCGTTGAAACTCAAAGAACTGGTTGAAGATTAGACACCGGCTTCCAACCAGCATCAGGGTGAGTTCTTTCTAAAAGGACACTGGTGGAGATAGAGAAACCAGGGGTCTGGAATAATGTCGTTATTGTGGGCGGACTGGAAAATGAACCAGATAAGAGGCTGAGTCGAGTTTTCATGTGAAGGAAGAAGATAGAGAGAGCGAGCGAGGTAGGTAAAATGAAAAGGAAGGAAAGAGAGAGAACAAGTGGAAAGATGAAGGAGCGGTCCACTGAGTTCACGCACACTCACCAGTGTGTGCAGCCATTTGTGAGTGAACTAAAACTGAACAGCTTCCCAGAACATTTGAGGAATGAAAATAACATTTCTGTTACATATTACATTTTTCTTTATCCCTTCTTAATTCCCTTCTTGTGAGGTATTAATACCTTCACCTCTTCTGGCCTCTGTAAATCCCTCAAATGAAAAATATGTCTAATGAAAAATATATGAGACAATTCACCCTTTGGACAAACTAAACATTTCATTGAAGAAGGAAAAGAGACAAAAACAACACTTCCACAAAGAAAGGATAAAGATAAATTCATATTTTATTTCCATTCTTTCATTTTCAGTCCACGACAGAGTCACGGTGAGTTCCAGTCTTCACCACCCCCAAAGACAAAACATCATCAGTATAAAACACGCAAAACTAAACACTGGATTTACGACAACACGCTCATATCTGACTGAGTTTCATTTCAAAATAAAACAACCTTCGTGTGTCAAATGTTACACCACACCAGACTCCAGAGTCCTCCTCCCAAAACACTTTTGAAATTAAACTCCTGATGTTGCTTTTGACTTTTTGAGACACTGCTGAGGTGTGGAGAAAAGTTCCTGATCAGAGTTTGGTGTCAAATCAGATTTGAGGATGTTGTGTAAATCCCTGTCTTTGTGTTCCGTGTCCACCGGGTGTTACTTTTTTTTTTTTTAAGAGAGCTCAAGTTGCATGTGGCCAACGCCAGTCATGTGTTCAGTACTCAGCACAGAATGAGACTACAGCTGTGTCCGAATTCAGGGGCCACCTCATTCAGAGGACCTCCGGAGTCCATAAAGGAGCCACCTAGCTTGTTAGCTTTGTGACCGTTTAGTGAGTCATAGGCCCATTGTCTTTCATTTGTCTTTTTGAGGTGTCTTCCTCCTCCGAGGGATGCGGCCCCTGAATCGGGAAACAGCTCAAACTAAAACACCCCTAGTCAGAGGAGCTTCTCAATGAATTTGAAACAATTAGATCCTCCTGTGCTCTGTGCTGCAAGTGTGTAAATCCATGCTTGGGCTGTCAGCGCTGTGGGAAACATGCATTCGAGTCTCATTACCACAGGAAACAACAAGGACAAGAGAGTGAGCGTGATGAGAAAGGTTCCTGGTGGACACGGAGCCGCGAGTCGGTGCAACGTACAGCAACACATCTGTGCTCTCTTCCATATCACACACACACAGAAAGGGAAAATATCTTGACACATTATGTAACATACCAACCAAGAGATGACAATATTTTCAATTTCAACAAGATTAGTGTTTTATATATTCATATATTACCAAAAGCAAAAAAATATATAACAATTATTTCATGTTCCCTTCCTCCCGAGAAAGAAAACCCGACTGTGTTTGGATGAGGGGAAACGAGTGAGTCCAGACGTCTCCTCGTGTTAAGGGATTGTCACAGGAGGTGAGTGAGGTCATCTGAGCTCAGCACGGACGCACAACCCAACACAACGTGTTGCTTTCTTAGGTCAGAAAGAAACACAACCCATCCACACGGGTGTGTTTTCATAAAGGGACTATTGCGAGATTTATTGTGGTTTTATGCTTTTCGTTTGTTGTGTGAGACAATAGATGAAAGTGTTGTGTTCCCCTGATGAAATCTGCCTAGCTGTTAATTAAAACTTCTCTCTTTACAATTTACACAACAGCCGGGGAAAGAAGAGACACTGCGATCCGGGACCTTTCATCAGATACCTGACGGAAGAAAAAAAAAATACAAGAAAAGGAACTAAAGGTGAAAACGATAGCAGCAAATGATGTAAAGAAACAAAGGCAGCTGAAAGAGACACACTCTCGTATCTGAATAAAGGACAGTGTGACAACAGTGTGTAAGTCTGGCATCAGAAACAACCTGGCAAACTCAACTCACTCTCAAATACAGTTAGATTTTTTTTTTTATCCTTCCTCCTTAATAAAATACAAGTCACACTTACAAGTTACAACTGCTGATCACCTGGAAGGACACAAGATGGCCGCTGGGACGTGTCCACAAACGCAAGTGCGGTGAAGGCTCCTTCGGCCAAAGAACAACTTTTAACGTCTCAAAAACTATTTCCCAATTAATTAGCATGCCAACAAAGCACAGAAGGGTGGAAAGGTGAACAATATCTTCCCTTAGCTGTACCCCCCCCTTGTGTAAAAAATATACAATGTGGACTGAAGACGCAGTGGACGAATATTTTTCAGTTATATCTGGATTTCATTCTTTTTTTTTGTGGATCCACTTTTTCATCTGTAAAAACGAGATGAGTGAAGAGAACGTTTTCATCTTCATGTCCAACACTGAGAATCTACTATCAGGGGATATTATTGGGGCTGGCTGGCTTACTGTGTGGGTGTGTGTGTGTGTGTGTGTGTGTGTGTCAGCAGCTGTCCTCCAGGGCGTTGACGACTTGTTCCAAGATGTCGGGGCATCGGTCGGCGATCTGCTGCAGGACCTGATTGGCGTACTCTTGGAGCTCCGCCCCCTCCCTCTCGCACAGCTCTAACTCCGCCTCCAACTGAGAGAAGGATGGAGACAAAAAGACGAAGGAGATTTTAGACACGTTGTAAATCAACATCTTGTGATTGAGTCATTTAGATTTAGATTTCACACGTCACTGTACATTATAATCTGTAATGGATTCCGTTGTTTCCTCCCAGTTGCTAGCCTTGTGCTAAGCTAAGCTCACTCTTGGCTCCTGCTTCATATTTAACTGAGATATGAGAGTTGCTTCAATCAATAAATAAAGATGGTGGATAAGTAAATAAAGTGGATGAAGGTGAATTAAAAAAAATTCTAGTAACTTTGGTATTAATTAGAAAAGCGGGGAGCAATTCTTTAAAGTTCAGTAAGAGAAGCACACATCATGAAGAAGATGAGAGAAAGATAAACGATTTCAATCCAACATAAATCAAACACAAAAAAAAACTCCTTACAGCTACATGGATGATGGAGGAGCATGTTTAAGGTGAGACACACAAACACACACACACATTCATGCGCACACACGCGCGCGCGCGCACACACGCACACACACACACACACACACACACACACACACACGCACACACACACACACACACACACACTACTATAATCTGAAGACACCACAATGTAGTTCTTTCGGACCGTATAGAGTGGAACATTTCAGCGAGTGAGCGCTAATGTTGTTTTCTTTGGCTGCTGCTGGGCTGAGACGTCAAACTCAAACTGACTTAATGACCAATACATCTGTATCAATACGAGCGCGGCTCAAACAGTTGTGTTAACACAAGCCCACATTTGTGATACTGGTAAATTTTGAACCTCTCAAACTTGTATTTTACATCAGAGTGGTTTTATTCAAGCGTAACATTGCAGCAACTAATCGCAGTGGTAATAATCAATGAAATGACACAAAACATATGTTTATCATGTTGTTTAAATTGAAAAATGTGTAAATGTTTATTTGAACAATGTTTACTATAATCTTTTATACGTCATATTGAAAATGTTGAAACACATTTGTAATAGAAAGCCTGCGCTACAACTACACAAGGTGTTAATGAAATATAGGTTTATCATTCTTATTAAATTTCTTATTTTATTCTGTCCCTCAACTTTACGCAAGTAGTAAATCCCTTGAGTTCCCCTTGAATATTTCATATTTCCTGATAACTAATAACTAATTTTGAACTATGAACAGGTGAAGAGGAAGAGGAAGAGAAGAGCAGTGGAGATGTTGGCCAAGAGGACCAGCGAGAAAATACAGATGATGGAGAAAACAAGGGAATGAATGGAAAAGAGAAAGATTGAGAGATCGAGTGAATGAACGAGGAGGTAAAGCAGAGAAAGAAGGGAAAGCAATGAGGCTCGACCACTCCTCCCTCCCCTGTGTATGTGTGTGTGTGTGTGTGTGTGTGTTTGTGTGACACGTGATACGAGTACGAATATAGACTTTGTTGTGTGCTACCAAACTTGAATAAACCATTTTTGGAGAGTTATGAAGCTTTTTTTTTGCATTTGTCTTCTGGAGATGAAAATACGATATTATCAGGGTTTCGAGGAATCACCATCATTTTCCATGTGGACGTGACAAAGGAGAGATTAAGAGCAGAGTGATGAGTTCTGAGCGTAGTCCAGCTTTTATCAGCGTCATCTCTCTACACCTTGATCTTTATCATTTCCAATGTTCCTCCCATCTCCACTGGCCAGACCAACATCCACCCGGAGCTGTGTGTATGTGCGTGTGATGCTTATCCACACGTTTCCTGCGTGTCAGTTTATGTGTGTTTGCAGGTAATTCATCTCAATGGCAGCACATTTAAGATGCAATCCCGCAGAAAAACACGGCAGTAAAGATAAGATGGTAACACGGCCCAGGAGATAAATGGTTTAGTGTGTGTGTCCGCTGTCGTCTGCTCTCTGCCTCTGACACAGCCTTGACCCGACCCACAGGAAGACACTCGGAAAAAATCAAGATCAAACGGGTCGAACACGGCAGTGAGGCTGCGATGCGCCTGAAACAGGACTTTAACTTTTGTAACCCCTGAAAACAAACCAGTATTTTCTAGTTGGTAAAGAAGGCGATGGTCTGGAGAGGCCCCCCCGAAGAATGGAACGACACCATGGTTAGAAACCTCCTAATGAGGTCTGAATCTTTAGAGGTTAAATTGAATGGTGTTAGTGCCTTGCACTTGCACAATGCTTAGAATTTTGCTAATTAAATAATTGCTTGAATATTGACAGTATGTGGTTTGGTATTATGTGTTTATTAAGGGGGGGTTGGGGGCTGGTGTGGTTCGATGTGGGGCCTCTCAAATCTCGGGAAAACACTCCAGTACATTCAAAGCTGATTTTCCTATAAAATAACATATGGCTTTGTAAATCTGGGTCATTTTGAAAACGCTAAGGTTACAGAGAACAGGCCACGACCCCCCCGCTGAGAACCACTGATCTCAACCCCTCATAGAACAGTCAACGCCTGGATCTCGAATTCAACCCTGAAAAAGTTTGTCTCAGATAGACAGAGAACATATTACATCCTCAAATCCCTCCAATTAACCATGAAAGGAACATGTTGTCATAACTGATACGAATCAAAAGCAAAACTGGGAAAACAAGAGCCAGTTTTTCCGTAGAAAATAAATCATAATTGATTCCTCCGCAAAGAAAAACATCCCCTCGATGCTGGGGAATAAACTTCATCTCTTGCTACATTCAAGCTGCTGCTCATTTATGGCCTGAAGAGATTAAATATAAACAAGGTTGCACTGTACACTCCCAGTTATGAGGTATAGCTCTAGATGTGGTTACAGGCTCCCATGGATCAAGTCCCATGTGATCACAGTGTGTGGCCACAGAGAAATGTAGATGAAATAATGGAAGAGGGCAGAGAGCGAGTGTTGCCAGATTCATGACTCCTTCAAGTGTGTGTGGGTGTGTGTGCATGTGTGTGATACAGTGGTTTAGGTGTTTGACATGACAGGTGTGTGTGAGTGCACAGCGTTAGGCTTAAGTGTATGTTGCAAGCTCAAGTTCTAATTTAGTGAGTGATAGAGGATTGTGGGTAGCAGGGAGATAGATAGAGGTAAGCAGCAAGACGTGTGTGTGTGTGTGTGTGTGTGTGTGTGTGTGAGAGAGAGAGAGAGAGAGAGAGAGAAAGAGAGAGGGACAGAGAAAAAAAGACAGGGGTTGTTGAAGATGATTTTTACTGCAGTCATTAAAGCTCCATTATCATGATGGATCATTATCTACCTTATCGGGGGCCTGGAGGAACACACACACACACACACACACACAGACACAGACACAGACACAGACACAGACACACACACACACACACACACACACACACACACAAACACACAGACACACACCAAAAAATAGCCCTGCACAAACATGTACAGTACATGCACACGCTGGCAGCTTGAGAACGAGGGTAAGATTTGTGTGTGTGTGCGCGATGACCTCTTGACACACATTACAGGGCTTGAACCTCTTTGCGGAGGAATGCTAATGTTTTCTAAAGAAATCCTAACTCAGCAGAGCGAGAGAGAGAGACGGAGATTAACAGAGAAACGAGGAGAAGCAGAGAAGAGGGAGAACAAATATATATACAATCTAAGTGAAGAGCATTAGCCCGTCCACCAACAGGTCAATTGCCTGCTGTGGATGCACATATCACAACACGCAGCTTCTCACTTACAGATGATTCTGAGGCCAGAGGTGAGTGTTTATCAGAAAAATGTCTCCGTCCACTTCAGGCCGGCGCATTTTTTAACAGCTAACTTCATCTGGCTCAGACCGGTTTCGAGGGAAATCGTGTTCTGTGAATCCCGAGGTCCAGATGACGTCCCCTTAGATCAGGGTTGTTCGCCGTGAGGCCCACGTCCAGAAAAACATGAAGCAAGTGCTGAACAAATAATGGAGTTAGTCCAATAACTTGTTTAATATTTTTGTTTCTGTCCTACTCGGAAACAAGAAACCAATATTGATTACTGATATCGCATATTAAAACCTGGCCTGCTATTAATGAAACAAGGCATTTCAAGGGCCAAAAACAACTACACCACCTTGGAGAGTAAAAGTACCAGTGGGCTTTAATGGTGGACATGAATTATATGAATGGGAAAGGAGCCATTTTTACCTCAATGCCATGATTCATGAAGTTTAGTGAAAAATTAGGTCATGGACCAAGTAAGAATGTTTTAGTTTTGGGGGATAATTACTGGAACCATGTGAGAATTTATCCATTTTACCTGGACTCTGAGGAATAGAAGCAAATAGTTTTTTCCTTCATCCCCATCACAAGGCCCATTTTCCACCATTATGAAATGTTTAAACAGGGTATATAATAAGATGAGGTTAAACAAGCAGGTAAATATGCGTCGGAATGAAAACAGAAACGGAGCCGATAAGGTTGACTGTAAAATTGCTCAAACAAATACGACATAAACACAAGGGAATGAGAAGGTCGAGGTCAAGACACAGTACAAGTCTAGAGAGCAAATATTTCTCAGCATCAGAGTTAAGCCGAGTTTGTATTTATATATAAGAGAGCAGCAGGTCCGGGTCAGACGTGTTCACAACAGGAAAATCTCCATGTCTAAAAGCAGTTCATGTTAAAGAGGAAGAGATACAAGCAGGTTTTAAAAAGACAGCCTGGAGCGGTGCTGTAGAAACACCATCTTGAGTAAGAGCAAAGGGATAAAGTATAATAGGCCCTTTTAGACTATTATAATCCCTGTCTCTTTGCTGGTCTCTATTTAAACTATTAGGTTCTAACAGGCTTACACTGTATGGAGCCTGCTTTATAAGCCCAAAAGTGCCTGAACTATGTGTGTGTGTGTGTGTGTGTGTGTGTATGCGCTCAGTCATAGTCCAGTGCAGCTCAGCTAATGACGCAGGCTAACGAGCTGCAGTGGGAATAGGGCTTCAGGACTTGTACCTGAAACTGCTCCTGGAGGACTAAATATAGTGCACTCTCCGGCTGAGGACAAAATACAAGAGCAGTGTGTTTTCTCAGAAATTCAAGATCACTTGTCAGATTTATTCTAACTGGTTTATTTAATCAGTCAAATTGACTATGGGAAAATTCTCATATTTACAGACTCGGCCCCTGGGAGCAGTTATAGGAGGTGGGCGGAGGATTAAACAGACTCATATCTGGGAGATCTCTATCAGTCCGTGCCTTGCTCATGAGCACTGGAAGATGTTTTAATGGAAGGGTATGTGTACAATTCCCCACTCAATGTTTTATTATAGTCCTGGAATTTTAATCTGACAGTTCATGTCTGCACCATTCACTTCAGCACCTAATAACGCAGGTTACGCTACAGGGAGAAGTGGGCCTGTGAATTTTAGTGCGGTAACTATAGTGGAAAAGCTTCAAAGAGACCAGGACTTATAAAGAACATAAAAAAGACTTTAACCTTAAATTGGCCCTGCAGGAACAACTACACAAGACTGGACTTTAACAGCACTAATGGCCGCAGACATAAACCACAAACACACACTGCAGCATCGACTGTGGAACCTCTCAGGAGGCCAAACCCAGAAGGTGGATGCAAGTTAGTTCAAACTAATTCACAGTTTGTATAAGATAATATTTGCCTCAGTGAAGAAGGTTCTGTCACCCATGTTTTGTTGTCGGCAGGATTAGCCAAAAACTAGTGAACGAATTTAAACAAAACTCAGTGGAAGGATAGGATATGGGCAAAAAAATAACCAATTATATTTTGAGGTGGATCCAGGAATGTTTTATCTCCTTTAACAGTGTGAGTTGTGAGGGTGTTTTTTGTCATTTTTTAAAAATTTACCAGAGGACAACGACTGGATCTAGATGAAAGAAAATGACATACGATCCAATGCTGAGGGGTTAGGGTTCAAACACAATTTATCTCACTAAGGGTGAGATACGATTTGTGCACTTATCTCATAAATCCCTAAAAAGCTTGGAAAAAGTGCAAACTTCCATCGACGAGTGTTAGCCCCAGTCTCAAATATAACAATGAAAGATATCCTCATAGAAGAGAAGTTACCAGCAGTTACCACAACTGGCACTTTGCTGTATGTGATATCATCTAATAAATCTTTTGTTATATAACTGAGTTTAATGGCATTTCTAGGACTTACACAGTCTCCAAATAATGATTCTATTAAAACTAGTGAGGTGTTTGTAAAAGTCAGAATGATTTTATGTCTGTCCTGAAATAAATTCTTCCACCATGACCATGTGGCAGTGAAAGGAACTTGAACTTGTTGAAGGAAACTGACCAAAGAGTTCACTGGGCTACAGATGGAGGAGAGAGAAGTGAGAGTTGTCTGTGCTTCTCCCCGTGTGGATACTTAAGTGTTTGCCCTTCACCATCAGCTGCTTGTCTTCCCATCACACACAAGAGATGAAGGCTAGACGATGGACAGGAGAAAAGGGACAAAAAGGAAAGAGAGGGGGAAGCAAATTGATGAAAAACTGGCAACGAGAAAAAGATTTAAAGGAACAAAAGAGATGAGTATTAGAGGAAGAAAGAGGACAGGACAGAAACGAAGAAGAGGGGGAGGAGCGAGTGATAACCAGAAACAGTGGGAAAGACTGAGGGACAAAGAAGTGAACGACAGAAAAAAAAAAGACAAATGTATGTAACAAAAAAAAAGAGGCCGACTGGTAAAGCCATTAAGCCGGGATTCAATAAATCTGCATAAAAACCGGCAGTTAGACTGTAATGACCAGTAAAGGCAAACGTGTGTGTGTGTGTGTGTGTGTGTGTGTGTGTGTGTGGTTGTGAAATGGGTTCTGAGGGTCGTACTAGTGTGCGGCTGCGTCTGACTGTCTCTCCTTTTGTCTGCGTCTCTGAGTGTGTGTTCATTGTGTGAGTGTGTGTGTGTGTGTAATGGTCGTTGAGGACCTCTGTGTCGTATTTGGAGAGAAAACAATCATCCTTGGAGCAGGAAGCAGAGCTGCCTAATGAAAGCCTAGAGAGACCCCAGACCACAGTGCAGCACAAATGGATGTGTCTGAATGTCTGCTTGACAGAAACCCCCCAAAACCCCTCCACTCCAACATCTCCTCCTCCCTCTTCCTTCCCTCCACTCCTCACCTTAATGCAATTTCCTGTACACGGACGCACAATCAACTTTTTGAGGCAAAAGTCAAAGTCAAAACTTGTCAAGGATCAGGTCGACACTGGGGCTACAGACACACTAATAAGATCTTTTCTCCATCCAGACAAGCATTTTACATGCTAACACACCTGAAAATGTATTTCACATGACCATTCATGTACACTAGTCATGTGTAAGGAAGCAGATCCACACAATGGTGAAAGATAAGAGCGGGGATTTATTTCATGGCCTGATAATGAGGTGGATCTGTTACTGACACCATGGTCTGATAATCATGACTGGTGTCAATGTTTTTTTTACTGTCCAGACTACAACACAGCCGAGGAGTTTTCAAACTAAAACTCTGGAGTAGTGTGGATGCCAGTTATAAACGTAGAAAAAGTGTGTCACATCTACAAACGTGTGGATGTAACCCAAGTTCTGTCGATTGTAGAGGTCATAAAATATTCATGCTACGTGGCTGCTTGACACTGTTTGCTTTATTGTTATTGTTAGAGGATGGTATCAGGTCGAAGCCGGAGATGTGAGTGTTTTTTGCTTTTAAGTCTCAAAGCAGTATGTCCAAGTCAAGCTGACATTTTTATGGGTTAAGCCTTTGTACCGAATCTCAAGTCTACACCTCAGGGTACATAAAAACATGGCAAAAACAACCCAGATGAGTTATTATCACAGGAAAACTACTACAAATAGAAAAGTCAACGACAACTTTCCCAGTCTATCTTTGAGTTGCGCTAAATTTCTGGTCCCGGTTACATGATATTTTCACAGCTTATGTTTTCATGTTCAATGTGAACTCTTCTCTGAGGCAAAAGGGTTTTTCTAAGAAAAACATACAATAACATCACAGACAGACAGATAAGCACGAAGCCAGACGCACTGTGACTCCATGCAGGGTTTTTATCATTAGGAAACTTTCTGTCACACACGTCGGAATATCAAAATAACAATAACTACTCTCTGTGCTCTATCAGTACTACTGTAATAACTGTAGCTCCAGTCCTCATTATCAGCTGTGATGGATTCATTCCAGCTCCGCCTCATCCTGTTTTTGTATCTCCTGTCAGTCAAAATTCACCCAATCTGTGACCTGAAGATCACGACTGGTCCTCGCACACAGACGAGCCATCCAGTGCCGTCTGCCAGTCTGTGAACAGGGCATCGCTTTGCCACAGGTCATCAGGCTGCAGAGCTGGAAAAACAATGATTGTGTCCATTGAAACCTTAACTTTATGGATAAAACTCGATAATGTTTTATTTATTTTGTAGATAACACTATGAAAAGGGTTTGGTTAAATTTGCCGATGTTAATTTGCAGAATTAACCAATTGCGACCACGTAGCAGTAGATCTACATAGCAGCCTTACATTCTCCTCTGGTCTTAAGCTTTCCGAAATGTATCTTCTTCATAATAAAGAGATGATAACTAACAAACATTGGGTTTTATAATGTTTAAAGCCATCGAGCCAGCATCAGAATATCTGCGCTGTTTTCCCTGTTTTGGAAATTTGTTATTACGTAATTTGACTCACTCCGGGCCCTGGAAAGCTGATGTGTAACTTTAATAATGTTTGTAAAGTCAGTCAAAATAAAAAGTAGATATTCCTCCTGTCCCCCCACTGAGAAACCCTTTATTAGGAGATTACTCTGGAACAACAGTGACATTTGAAGTCTGTAATCGTGCGGTATTTCCCTTCATTACAGTGACATGTCGAGTTGTAAATGTGTGTACTCAGCTTTCACTGAGGTTTCTGCAGTTTGAGTTGGCTCACACACACTCAGGGTCGCTCGCCGGGAGCCGTTTTGCTTTTAGCCGATAGAGTCGTGGCCCTACAATTCATCCTGGATTCATGACAGCGGCGGTAGAACGTCCGACTCAGCCAACAACACTTCATACATTTTTATACAGCACCAAACACACGGAAATATCCATTTGCATTTAGACTAAAATGGACTACAAACACAGACTTCTTTTACACACATTTACATAGACAAATAAATACACAAACACACAGCCAATTCTTTTACTTTCACACTTCAGGCCAGAGAGAGAAAGAGAGACTTCCTGTCTGTGTGTGAGATTACGATGCCAGTTCTCTTCAGTGCTCATTAGAGACGTCACTGAGCCATAAAGGTTATTAATATGACTATGGCACCGAAAGCAGCTCGTTTCAGTGAAACCTCACAATTGGAATCAGCGTAACTTTGGTGGTTCAGCCGAGGTTAAAGAGAAACGTGGAAACAAACCCAGAAGAATAACATCTTCTGCAAATCCATTTTCAGAAAACTGGCCCAACAGCTCGGTGCTGGACTCCAGGCTGCTGGAGCCATTTAGCTGAGACATGACATCCAGAGGCTGACTAGTCCAGAACCTTCAGATCTCCAGGGCGAGGGAGAACTCAGCCATGTAAATCAAGCTGAAAGCTGATGGGATGTTTCAGTCTGAATCAACTAATGCTGCCATCCCTAAAGCCAGGACACTAAAAACACCAGCTCAGCTACAGTAAAGCTCTGCTGTATTTGTGTCTCTTTATTAGAGATGCTCTGATGCAGATACCAGCGGTCGGGCATCGGCTAGTACGAGACATGAAAGACTGAGAGTTCAAAATTGTCAGAGGCTGCATCCAAAGCCACATCATCACAATTAAATGGTACAAACATCAACACAAGTTAATGAGGACTATAACAGTATGTTCCATTGTTGTGTCATCCAATAAAAAGTTCCTAATCTAATTCACATGATGGATTAAAACACTTCAACATGCATCCCCTTTCAAATCTGCAGACTAATGAGGTGCTGTGGTTGTTATGCTGAGATAAAACAGTGTTTTTGTACCGAATATCACTTTGTTTTTTTTGTTCTGTTACATCTGGTGTTGGGAAAACAATCCAAAATATGTCAAGAAGTTCCAGAAATTGTATTTTTTTTACAACCCAGGCGCTCAGAGGTGCTCTGAACCGGCTGATTTGAAAGTATAGAGAGAATTAAGTTAGTTTGGTTCTTGAGGAGGTTCACATGCTCTAATTTCCTTTCACTGTCCATTGCTGCAGCTCCTCTTTTCTTGAAAACACTTGGTTTAAGCTTGTGTCTTTTTAAGGCTCCCCCTCCCGATAAAGCACAATCTACTCTGATTGGCCAGCTGAACCCACTCGGTTGTAATTGGTCAACTCCTTGCACATGTAGGAAGTCCACTAGATGTGCATTATGCAAATGTATCCACAAAAAAATAAAAGATTAAATTTGGGACATTTGTTTGTCTGGTCATTTGTTTTTAATCAAGGATTGTTACATATTAAATCTTTAAATAGTAAACGTGTTTCACTTCAGAATCCTACATCATAAGGACTTAACCTTATCAGTAGAAAAGCAGGAGTTTCGCTCTGTAAGGTCTGAATGTGCTGCTGAGCCTCCCTGAAGTTTCTTGCTCCCAGTGTAACCACTTATCTGTAATGGGAGGTGCACAGCTGATAAACCCTAGAGACCAACTTGTTGGTTACTGGTTACTTTTTATTCGCTCCAGTGAAACAACATCAAGGTTAGATCAGACACAGTGTTCGAATGCTGGTGAACCATTGCAGAACCACATTGTCAGGTACACGAGGCTCCGGTGGTCATTCATGATCGCTCTGAAGTAAAACCTAATATGTGGGTGAGGGATAGGAACATATCCAGGGTTTCCCCCAGAAAACTTGCTAAGCCTGGTGGTAGGGCTGCTAGAAGGCAGCCGCGGGGGGGGGGGATTTTGAGCTGGACACCATTGTTTCACAATTTGTTTAATATGCACACCTAACTTTTTTATTTTGATAAGGGGTTAAATAGATACTATGATATCTTTTTGAGTTGCACTGCTGACTTAACTTATAAGCCCTCTTTTTTATTTATTTTTATCACGTTGGAGTTGCTAGTTTAAACCTACAGTTTTGCACTTTAATATTTGAGCCTTTGTTTACATTTTGTTTTGTGCTGCATTATATGGTGACATACAGTTTGTTGTTATCAAAATAAAATTAACTGAATTGAAATGGTCAATTTGATTTTTTTGGAGGAAAATTAATCGTTTACATTAATCGACTAATCGATAAAATAGTCGTCAGATTAATCGATAGAAAAATAGTCGTTAGTGGCAGCCCTACTTAATATTTAAAAAAATTCAAGTTTGCTGTGAACATAGCAGTCAGGCCTCTTATTTCAGAAACAATGAACCGTAACAGTTTGGTTACCAATAAAAGGTAAGCCTACTACTTCTTTGCTTTCAGCCAGCTACTCAAACAGACAAGCAACAAAATAACAAACAAACAAAATACACAGGCAAGTGTCGGCCATACAAATAAATTAAACACAGAACTTTGTAGGGCTATTTGAGTCCTCCTCATATTTGTGGAAAATGTATGAAATAAGAAGTACCCTATTTTTAAATAAATAAAACCAAATAGCTGCAGCCTAATCGTGTAACGGACTAGGTTTATGTTTATGTTTGGTTTTGACTTATGTTCAGTAAAACACTGTGTTGAAGGAGCGTTCTGATGTCCGACGGTCAGTGAAGGGGTCTGGGTGGGACATCTGACTGTTTGGACCAATAGGATGGTTGCTTGGGGATCGGGGCCATGTCTGTGATCGGGGCTCAATGAGGAAGTGAAGTGTTGTTGATGTGCGCGAGTGACGGATTTATTTATTTTTTTAAATAAAAAAAACAAGCGACGCTTAGCCTGGCGGGGGGGGGGGAGTATAGCCTGGCGGCCCGCCAGGCCTATACAGCACTGGGGGAAACCCTGATATCCATTTGTGTGAGTGTGTTTTTGTGTCTGTCCATGTGTGTGTTTTACATGCTATTTTAGTATGATCCTAATGGCTTTACAGAGTGCCAGGGATTTTAACAGAGCCAGGGAGAGCCTTGTAAAACACAAACACACACACACACACACATGCTCACCACAAGACAGAGAAAACAAGCTGGCACACTGGAACATGGTGGTAAGGGAGGGAATCTGTGCGCATGTGTGTGTGTATGTGTGTGTGCATTTTAAGAGGGTCAGCCAGGGTGATGGTGACACATGATGAAGGAAAACGGGAAACATGGGCTTGAATGAAAGACTGGCAGTGTGTGTCTGTGATTGTGTGTAGGCATGGTCGGTGTCTGCAGCAGACGCATGGCGCCAAGTGGCACTGCCTTGAGTATGGGTGGATTTGCAGGGAGGGAGTGAAGGCGAAGCAGAGCATTTCAAACTGGGAGGTTGTTAAAGGAAATATCCCCCCCCCCCCAAAAAAAAACTGAGTAAAAATCTAAGTCTCACCAGCTCTCATACCTACACTGACATAGAGCAAGTGAGAGTGAAGAGTAATGGAAGGAGGAAAAGTGAAAGATGACCCGTCTTCTTGAGGGGAGAGAAAAAACAAAGGCCTAAAGAAGTACAAGGAGAGTGATGGCAAAAGTGATGAAGAGAAGAAAAGAATGTAAAGAATAATAAGTTTTCACCCAAAAGCCGAAATCCTCAGTTTAAACAAAGGGTTGTAGTTGCTCTGCATGTATTGTGATGAACTGTTTTCCTGGAGAAACGGACTAATCCAGGAGTTTTCTTTCACTGTTTCAGCAGAATTTCCCACAGAATGAATCAATCTATGGCACGTGCACGCCCATGAACGTTTCTCTCAAGCACAACAGAGAGACAGGTACATAGACTCTAGCGTGAAGCTTCTTGCGTGAGAGACAGAGAAAGAGAGAGAGAGGGAGAGGGAGAGAGAGAGAGAGAGAGAGAGAAATGTGTATCAAATGCGCACAATTGCAGCTGAAACTGTGACGTCTGCATGGATGGTAACAACTCTCACGCCCTCTTCCACACAGCAGCCGAGCAAAACACCAAGTAAGAGATCTGAAATGTTGTTATGAGAAGTGATGGAAGTACCTCAAAGCACCTCTTTAGTTGTTTCCATTTGCTTTTAATGTCTGGCTAAAATTGGGGCGAAAAAACCAAGGCAGATCTTAACATGGAGAATATTGGAAGACACTGCCAAACCTGGGTAAGCGGATATATCACGTCCAGTCCGTGCAAGGACAACCTCAACAGTAATGGCAGACGCAATGTTTTCAGTAATGGAAGAGTTGGATTTAACACTGCAGTGAAACAAACGTGCAGAAAAACAAGTGAGAGGTTCAGAACACTGCAGTGTGCCATGAATGCGGTCAACAGTTGCGCAAAATGCAGGTGATTTGTGGTATAATAGCGAACACAGTCTTTTTAAGATCATGTTTTCCTCAGTTGTAAATTTGACTTGGATGTGGCCACGAGCACAGTTTGGTGCAAATGTCTTCAGTGTTTCTAAAATGTTTTCATAAATATAAAAGGCAGGAACAAAATACTGCAGGCCACTCAGCTGGCTATCGACAAGCATTCAATCTTGTTAGATAAGCTTTCACAGCTGCTCACAAAATCAGGTCTAATTCAGAGTGTGTTTTTCTTTGGAAAAACCACCGAACCACAGAACACGGTCGGCATTTCATTTCGGGGAAAAACCGGCTGATGATGAAAAATACGCGTAGTAATCGTCTGCCCATGAAAGTCACCAGGACCATTTCTCTGTGCCTTTAATGTACACAATGATAAATGACAACTTAATTCTCTGTATTCAGAGTTTATTTAAAGTGACACCGAACCGCGCAGCGCCGTATCTGAAGCACTCATGCTAAACAGAGACATTCTGCAGCATTAAGACATACAATAGGGCTTTCAGCAGGAAACTAGCCCGGCTGTACCCTCACCACACACTCTGTCACATTGCTCCGAGAACGCGTGTGTGTGTCTAGAGTTACCGATTTTCAATGTATACCACATGTAGCCACCATCGCCTGATATGTTTTCAATATGGAGGTAAGGACAGACAGAGACATAGGAAGTGGAAGACAGCCGAAAAAAATTAATTTAAATTTAATATACACTGTTTATATTCAGTATCTGAAAACACAAGTTGTTACCATGACAGTAGAGCAATGGCGAAGGCAACGTGTTTTCAACTTTCTCCAACCCTTTTCTTTCCCTATCCTCATTTCACTTCTCTTTTCTCTCTCCTCTTCAGATGACAACTCTATCAACAGTAAGACAAATACACTCTTCTCTCCCCTCCTCGCTCTGTACGCGAACAAACCAGCCTCCTGCTGCCAAAAGCTCGGAGCAGAGTTTACTCCCTGCAAAAGAAAATGTCTGAGACAGTATTTGTTCGGCTGCCAGGCGCTTGACGTCAGGTGACCCACTGGAGTAAATCTTTTCAATAATGTCAAAAGCAGAGCCAAAAATCTGCCAGGCTGACCATTGTGTGCCTCACTACTACGAAGACATCCACACAATTACAGTCACACACACACAATGAGACGTGCACAAACGCCAGGGACAAGTAAGCACAAAGAAATACTCACAGGCAGGTTTTAGAAATTGATAAATGAGGAGTGACAAAATGTCCTCGGGTTTTTTCCTAAATTTTTCAAACATAGAGCACATTCACTCCCCACACGCACACACTCACGCACACTAGACACTGTAAATAAATAATAATAATAATCTTTATTTAAACAGCACTTTTCAGACCAAAGTTATAGAGTGCTTCACAAAGTTAAAACTAAATAAAACAGGACAGGACAGAGGCAAATAAAATCAGTCAATAACACCAAATTTTTATCAAATGAGACTCCCAACAATAATTTATGATTTATAGTAAAATAAAACAGATTGGACATATTGAAAGAACAACGGTGAACCAGAAATAATAAAAAGCTTTCCTACAAAGACACGTTTCGAAAAGTGCTTGAAAAGATGTCCCTGAATCTGCGGGGGGGGGGGGGGGGGGGTCTCCACCCCTTCCCACAATGCAAAAGTTCGGCCAAAATATTCCTGATACGGTTGCCGCCATTTTGCACTTGTGATGTCATTTGGTGCCAGAATTTACGCGGCAGTGATCACGGTGCGGAGCCAAGGTATCTATCAGGATGTTTCAACCGATTTATAGCATCAAATAAATGAAAAATAAAATGAAATCAGTGTGATAAGAACTAAAACGTGTACTTTGACATTTATATTTTGGTCCACGTCCCATCCACTAACATGGAGGAGGCAGGGTGAATTACCTATAATGATGCTGACTTGCAGGATCTCAGAAATGA
This sequence comes from Limanda limanda, assembly GCF_963576545.1. Taxonomy (NCBI): domain Eukaryota; kingdom Metazoa; phylum Chordata; class Actinopteri; order Pleuronectiformes; family Pleuronectidae; genus Limanda; species Limanda limanda. The sequence continues at coordinate 14,940,759 of NC_083636.1, forward strand.
TATTCGACCTCACTAGAAGCGTTTCGTGGAAGTCGAGGACTAAACAAACGTCATCACAGGATTTCAGAGACACACAACACAAACGGATAAAAATCCCATGTCCTACCTGTTCCCGTGTCATGCTCCGCAGCTGCGTGTGCCAGGTGGCGGAGTCTGAGCGGTGATAGGAGGGGGGCGGGGCAAAGTCCTGCAATATGATTGGGTCCCGCTCCTGACACAGTGAGGTCAGGTGACTGATGTACAGCTTCAGTTTGCTGCGATTCTGATTGAGATCCAGGAGGGGAGAGAGAATCTGAGGGAGGAAGGAAAACGTGTTGATCTTTTAATTCCATTTTATGGTAAATGAAATCTACAACAAACAAAAGAAGAACAAAAAGGAAAATAAAAAGGAAAACAGTTGGTAAGGATGATGATTCAGAGACAGAAATGAGGCAGATTGAGTGACAATGAAAGCTTAGTGATGTTTTTTTAAAATGATAGTTGTTATTCATTTTGATTGGATGTTGCCTCTCCACATACAGTGAAATGAAAACAGACGGAGAAGTTTGTTGGTACATTTCCATGAACACTACAAACCTGAACACCAACAATTCCCGTAATGGGTTCTCGTGAGTGCTTTGCTGTGATTACTCAAAAGTCCTTGGTTAACTATAATTATCCAGATTTCCACGACTGGCACAATTCTTCTGGATTCCTTTGAGGAACCTGTTGACTAATGTAAGCTGAAGCTTTTAAAACACTGTGCTATGAACACAAACACAATTGTTAAAGTATTTTGAAACAACCATGTTTTTAAGTACTGATCATAATGCAGTCAACTACTGCATGAGCAAAACAGATATATACACATTTTAGGGGTACTAGACGGGACCCCCCAAGAGATGTGCGTGCGCGCACCCCCCCCCCCACACACAGATAAGACATGCAGACGCACCACCTTCCTTGGGGAATAGCAGGATTTAAGTGCAGAGGAAGAGGAAGCATGTTAAGAGGGCTGTGTGTGTGTGTGTGTTGGGAAAGTATATTTAATCCCAGCTGCGTCTGTCCACACCCTGCGCTTTGTGCTCCTCGTCACTCAGCATACACATTTCACACACACACACACACACACACACGCACACACACAAACTCTCATTTCAGGACTCTTTCACTCAGCATAGGAACATCATTCTCTCTCTCACTGCATCTTCTCTTCAAGAATTGCAAATATTCAGGTAATGTTGTCTCATGTCCTGATTTGACTTTAATCCTGATTGATTCAACTTAGACACAATGTTGTGAGGTTGATACATTTCTAACGAATATACGACAATATGATACTTGTTTCTTACACTTGCAGGACACATCAAGTATTGTATTGATCGTGAGTTGAAATACTGCTTTGCTGTTGATAAAGTCGGACAATTAATCAGCCTGGTATGAAAAACCCACTAGTCCATGGTATGTAACCATAGCAACCACACTGATGCCTCACAGCACATTAACTCTATACTAAAATGAAACATGCACAGGATGCTAAGTGCTCATACACGGCTTGCATGTTGGATATATAAGTGACTGGTGTGATCACACCTATGATCCCCTACACACAGCTGTTATATAGCTTCTAGATCTGAAATCCTGCCTCAGCCGTCACAACACTGAAAACACAAGCAGCAGATTTTGATAATATTTGAATAAAACTCCACATATAAATCCAAACCTTCGTTATTCAACAACTTGGTGTGTTTGACTTTCCTGACAAACAAATGAAAAGAAGTAGATGTGGGCGGTTTTGTGGGGAAGAGGAAAGGAAAAGTGTTTTCTGCATTCTCGTCTCTCTGGCAGCCAAAAAATGTAAGCTGAAGGTAAAGTGAAAGTAAATCAAAGGAACTGTCACTTCTGATTCTGAGCCTTATTTACTGGGAGCATGACACACACACACACACACACACACACACACACACACACACACACACACACACACACACACACACACACACACACACACACACACACACACACACACACACACACACACACACACACACACACACACACACACACACACACACACACACACACACACACACACACACACACACACACACACACACACACACGGAGTAATTTCTTTTACCAGACCACCTCCACCAGTGTAGCTACCCGACCTTCTTGGCTCACAACTACTCGTTTCTCACACGAACAGACGCTGAATATATAAGTGTTTATACATAATATGTGTGAGTGCACACACCCATATAGTACAAGGCGGCCCAGAAACACACTGTGGCAGAAACACACTTGCACACTCTCACACATAGGGTCGTTATCAGAGTTGTAAATAGCTCTAGTTACAGTATTTTCCAGTGAGGACCTGCCAGTAGTTTACAGTCCATTACGAAATACATTACTGAACATTTCCCTCTGGAGGAGCGAGGGAGGTAGACACGGGAAAAAGAGAAAGAAAGTGAAGCTTCAGGGACCCTACACATTGTGCATTTAAATCCATTTCTGTTGCTGTTATGTTATGATGGTCGCTGACAGTCACAACGCAACAATGGCATTATCTCTCCAAGATCGTTGTGTAATATGACAATATGTGCAAACACATCTCAGAATCCAGCTTTGGCGCTCTGAAAAAACATAACCCGACATGTGTGCAACAGCTGTTTTCTCACAGCACGCTCTAATCCGGACTATGCTGTCAAAAAGCTTTAAAAGAGAATCACTGTCCACACTTTCCAGACCTGCAGCGGAGCTCTGCGGATCAGTTGTGAGACAGGAGCAGGGCGAAGGCACGGAAGGAATGATGGCGATACAAAGAAGACATTTGCACAGAAGTAACACCCGTGCTTTCGTTTCCTTTTTGACAAAATGTCAAATAATGTCACAAATATGTCTGGTTTTACACTCGTAATAACAACGTGACATACAGACAACACACTGACCTCTGGAAGTCTTTGCAGATTCTTTGAATTTCCTGGCTTTATTAAGGTATACAGTATGTGCATGTGCCGACATGTTTTTTATTGCATTACACAACCTGCAATGGTCAATGTATGCAGTGTGTGTGTTTAATGAGTCCACAGTGTTTTCCAATGTCTTACTGTACTATGAAACAATCCCACAGGACACATAATTTTATATAGCGCTCTGTATGTGTGTGTGTCTTTATTATCCTCCCACGATTGCCTACCAGACTCTTACTGTACTATGAAACAACTCCAAAGAGAGACATTGAGCCGGCCTCACTGACTGGCTGCATTTTGAAAAAAGTCTATGGCCACATTATACGGCTAAGTCAGGATTTTTCTCCCTCCGCGGATCCCTCTGAGACGCACATGCACAGAAGCACAAACATATTTATTTGACCAGGAGCAGCATGGGTAGAGGGCTGGATTTCAATGCAGAGCACGTTGTCAGTGCTGGAGACGTGCATGCTGATGCGCTGTGACTAATAAACACTTGGTTATTGTGGGATCTCTCCATCTCTCGGATAAAAGCTCTTTGATGTAAAACACACTCTACAAAGCCTCAGAGAAGGACTTAAAAGGGCATTTAATTCACAGTACATGCAGAGGGATGAGATCAGACTGTAGTTGTGCACGGCAGCTTATGTGAAACAGTTTATTGATCAGGTGCAATCTGTAACTATTTTGCTAATCATGTTGCATTTGCTGCTTTTCTCTGTCCATGTGATTGTAAACTGAATATTTTTGGGTGTTTAACTAAATTATATAAGACATCCCTGTACCCTGTGGTCAGGTCAAGTGTTCCCCTTTAATATGTGCAGAACAACTTACTGCGTTTTGATATCTTTGGTGTAAAAAGTGAGAGCGTTCATTCATGTTGCGTCATTTTAAACTATCCAAAATCTCACAAATCAAAACGTAGAGTTTCACCTCTTCCCTGTCTTTTCTAACTGATGCATCTAATATCACTCAAGACCATTAAAAATGCAAAACACCATTAAAAAAAGCCTTGACAAGGCTTCATGTGTTCTGCTGTGTTTCTCTATTGCAGTTGTTCCTGAAGCATTTAATTCTCCAACTGCAGCACAGGATCCTCTTATGGAACGAGTCACAGCCATTCACTGTTCTGATGTAATGTGCTGTGGCGAGGTTCCCCACCTCACACACACTGAGGCGAAAGTGTGCCTGTGCATGAGTTTGTGCAGCCCCTCGTGAGATGTGCGTGTGTGTGTGTGTGTGTGCATGTCCGTCTGGCCTGTCTCTCTCAGCAGGGAGGTGCTACCGCTAATTAATAACCAGGGATGTGCTGGTGAACCTTTGGGCTTTAAACATCCCAGTGGGAATTCCCAGTGGAGGAGCTTAGGGTGCGCTAAAAGCAGCATGTGCTGCTCATATGTGCTGCCTCCACTGTTTCCAATGAATACCACCCTGTTAATAACCCTGTTAAGTACAAACTCACATAACTTATCGATAAAGCACATCTTCTCAAAGTTAAAGCAACTTTTTGATTTAGTTTTTTCAAGATATTCAAAGAGCAAGTGACTTATCGTAATTCTCCACAAGATTCAATGCAGAAAATTGTTCAAGAAAATGCTTTAATTGCATTGGAAACACATAAGAACTATAAAGGAAAAATGTCTCGTCCTGAAACACATTGCATTCCTCATTAGACGTATTATTGATTGATTTGCAGCCGTGTGTTTTTTATTCTTGCTTGACTTGAAGGTTGTCATGCATGTGCGATTAATGACCTCTGGGCCTGAAAAATACTGAAATCCCCAGTTGTGCAATTTTTAAAGAACACTACAGGGCAAAGGGTCAAAGGTAGTAAAACCTTGCTTTTTATCATGCTTTAAAAAATCTTTTTAACTTCACAGTTTGGCAGAGGAGCAGCTTTCTTAAATCATCTGCTAGGTCACACACACAAAGAAGGTTGACAAACGATGAGGGCCATGCAACGATCTCAAGCATCATGTCCAACACATGAGGTTTCCAAGAAGAGAAGATGATGTTGCACAGAAGATCAACACATTAGGTGAACAAGTTGGAATAAATAAATGTAAGATGGAAAAAATAAGAAAATATGACAAAAAGCACATGTACAGAATAATCCTCAGAGTAATTAAAAATGATTCAAGTGTAAAAAAAATAAGAGCAAGAGCAGGGGGAAACGTTTGAAAAAGTAAAGGTGAAAATTAACAGAATGTGTTCCATGACAAGAGATTTTGAAATATTCCTGCTTGGCCAATGAAAATTAGAAGTGCGAATGAAATTTAGTTCTTGAGAAAAGAGAAAAGAAGAAATATAGCAGAAATGGAAGAGTTTCAAGACTCATGTTTGAATGAATGGGAGAAAAAAATGAACAATGGAAAACAGATCGATCAACAAAAGAAGAGAAACGATTGATTCACGAAACCAGAACGACCACCAACTCACGGATGAAAGAAAAGTAAGAAAGACGACGGACCAATGACACGATGAACACAACATGACTGGATCCAGATAAAGAGGACGCTCACCCTTCTGTACAAAATGGTTGACCGAAGAAAAGAAAGAAGGCATATGATTGGCTAGGCCCAAATGCCCTCCTCATCGTCCTATTGGTGAGTTCAGAGAAAGCAGGAAGTTAGTAGGTTAGCACAGAAACGTTGTTAAAGTTAGAAACTTGAGAAAAATGTCTGCTTCTAAGATAAAGAGAAAAAGCTAATGTTACTCCCACAGATGGAAATGGGACTTAATGTCATTGTCTTTCACTTGAAAATAGAGCAAAAGAAACAATTAAAGACTGTTAATTTAGAGCAAGCTTTCATCAACATTAGGGTGAAGATATTAGTTTGTGAGGGGTCTGGAATCATTTGCAGATTTGTCCCAGCTGAAGGCTCATGTTCCAGGTTAGAGTTCTCACCTGGTCAGGGGAGGGTTTGTGATTGTTGGGCAGCTCTGCGTTCGGAGATGAGACCTTCAGGTGCTCGTCCTCGTAGTTGTCCGCCATCAGCTTCATCCGGTTCTGAGTCTACAGAGAACAAAAAAAGTTACAAACATTTAGATCAGAGACAGTGAGACATGATTTGACATGATTCAGCAACAGCAAATAACATTCGTGTTTGAGAAAAGAAAATAATACAATGAAGTGTGTGAGTGAGTGTGTGTGTGTGTATGTGTGTGTGTGTGTGTGTGTGTGTGTGTGTTGGTGATAAGAGGAAAACCCGCTCACTGAATTCCTCCAGGAGTTAATTTGCAGAGAGGAAGATGAGAGGAGAGTTTTGGACGACCGCCAGGAGCTTTGGCTTCACTAAGACATATTTTATACGGGAGTGTGTGCTTGAAGGTGTGTGTGTGTGTGTGTGTGTGTGTGTGTGTGTGTGTGTGTGTGTGTGTGTGTGTGTGTGTGTGTGTGTGCGTGTGTGTCCGAGAGGGAAAGCGAGAGGGAGAGAAAGACAGTTACAGAGAATAGACAACAAGGAAAAGACAAAAAGAAATCTGTGCTGTGTTTGTGTCTTTTATGATAATAACACGCACACACACACAACTTCACATGCCACCTGTTGTGCTGCTTGTTAACTGGTGCAGAAAAATAACAGGCTTGTTAACTTGTCTCTTGGGGGGAGATCCATGAGGGCTTGGACAAACATTATGCTACACACACACACACTTGAAAATCACTTAATGTGCTGTACACACACGCACACACACTCTTTCTCCCTGTCTTTGCTCCATCACTCTCAGCTCTCCCCTCTTTGCTCTGTTGTCGTCTCTTTGTTCTCCTCCATACTGTCCTTTATCCTCTCCTCCTTTACTCTCCTCTTCTCTCCCTCCATCTATTACACATGTCAAAGTTATACTTCAGTAGTGACACACAAGGCCTCGAAATAGCGAGGGAGTGAGAGGGAGAAGGTGAGGGAGGGAGCCAGTCTAAATCTGTCTTGTACGATCTAAATCCCCTTAGTCTCTCGCTGAGCCCTGCGAGGACGAGGGGCTTAAGCAGGCCAGACTGAGGCCCTGTGTGTGTGTGTGTGTGTGTGTGTTTGACAGAACGTGAAAGAAATATGCGAATACCAACTTTTACTTGTAATTGTTTGAAAGCTAAATGAATGGTGCTAGAAACGGGTTCCACTGGGTGTGTACGTGGAACCACATTAGCACGTACAGTATGTGTGTGTGTGTGTGTGTCTGTGCACACAAGTTAAGCTGACGAGAGCCTCCCCTGGCGAGCACACACACATTTTTCATTTCTTCATTTTTTGAAGGCAGCTATAAAATAAATACACACATCCATTTCAAACAAACACAGAAAATAAAAAGTTCAACTTGAGGCCGTGTAAGTACAGACTGGGGAGTCCCCGCTGCACCTGCAGACACACACACACCAACACACACTTGCTGTGGAGTGATTTTTATTTGTCTCTGTCCATCTCTTCAGTTACTTGCATGTTTTTCAATCTTATACAATAGCTTTTAACCTCCCACTGGTTTACCAACAGCATAAGAATGTCCAGAAGAAAATATTTTTACTTTGAAAAAAAACGAGGTACAGATAATATTTCAAAACAAAAGCATTGGTTCACCTTTGTTCTTCTTAGAGCCAAAGTTCACTTTTCAACCTGTGTCCCAGGGTCTCATTTTTCCAGTGTGAGTATTTCAGAGATGCCTGAGGCTCCATGAAGTTCACTGTGAACTCTCTGTGTAACATTATACTGTGACAGACTGTGGTAATTCAAATCCACTTCCAAATTTGACTTTATGGACTTTGTTTGCCTTGGCTGAAGCTGCAGACGCAAAACTTCAGACTAGTGCTCTCTTTGGTTATGATGCAAATTTGCATGATCGGACAAATAATTTGAATATGTCTTTATTATATTATATTATATTCCTCGAATTGTAGACGGCATGCTCAAATAGACTACACACAAGTGGAAGACTTGTTAAGAACTGCATCGACTGCTTTAGGAGGCCAAGTCCAAAGCCAAAAACATCTTGGCTTAATGTGGGGCTTGATATATTGTGAAAACGTATGAATGTATGACATCACAGTACGTATGCAAACCCACATTCACTTCCAGTCTGAGTGATCAGGTGTCAAATTCATCTTTGATGTTCCAACAGAGGATCAGAACAAGTCAAAGACACTAATATACCTCATCCCAAAAGCTGTTTCGCCCAACGTGGGGCTCGAACCCACGACCCTGAGATTAAGAGTCTCATGCTCTACCGACTGAGCTAGCCGGGCTATATTAATCCTACAGAGTAATTTATGTTGTTTAGGACGGGTTGGTGATGGGTACTTAGGTTATGTGTTTAAGTGTATTTCAGGCACTGGATTTTGTGTCAACACATGTAGAACTATGTTGGAAGAGCAGGTCACTATGCTGTGAACTGTCCATGACATTTGGAAAGATGGTTTCAAATGGAGCCAGAGACCAAAGGTCAACCAACGTACCCAAGATTAGAAGCTTTAACAATTGGGCTATCTATACAACCAACGCATCACATGTTTGCCTCAAACATTCCCCTTCATTTCATCTTTTGATCCATTCATTGTATTTTCCTCCTCATCCTCTGGTGTACACTTTTTTATTTATGCACTTAGTCTCTCTCTTCGAAACATTTTTTTGGCATTGATTTTGGTTGATGAATGTCTGACGAAATCAGGCATAAATAACACATAAAGCATTGGACAAATGTGTGTGTGCTCCTCCAAAATTTAGTTGGAGAAAGAAAGATAGAAATAAAGGACAGAGAGACAGAAATAAAGAAAGAAAATGAAGTTTAGTTGAAGAGGATAAGCTGTGTTGACAGTGTGTCTGATCTCTGATCTCTATAAAACGGCCTTACTACATCTAAATCTCTCAACCCTTCTGCAAACACGCTGTCTTTTCTTTGTCTCCTCCTCTCTTCCTCCACATCTTAGAGCTCTTTTTCTGAATAATCCCTAAAGTTTCTCCCTTCTCCCTCTTCCTCTCTTTATCTCTCTTGTCTCTCATACATAGTACTCTCTCTATGATTAAGATTCTGTCTTATACCTAACACTCCACTCCTTTGTCTCTCGTCCTCCCTTTCTTTCATGAGATATTTTTGATGTTGATTTTAAGACTATCTCTCCTCAGCAGACACAGTATTTCATTTCTTTTCTTCTCTCTCTCTTTCTCTCTCTCACTTTCCTGACTCTTGAGCTTCTTAACATGCCTTTGTATCCGTGACTAATTCTCTCTCCTGTTCTATTTCTCTCTACAAAATGTCCTTATTTCCATATATTTCCTTAAAGTCCCCTTTTCTCATTGTTCCTTGTCTAGTTTGCTAGTTTCTTTTGTGTGTTAGTTTTTTATTCATGGTTTTGTCCCGTGTATTGATGTTTTGTATATACATATTGTATATACACTATATTAGAATTTTTACATTGTGCCATTTTGTCATTGTTATGAATCCATCTGAATCAATCTAAATCATCCTGCGTTCTTCTTTTACAAAGTATAGCAGCAGAAGATATCCAAAGCCAGTTTAGACAATGCTACTTCTAATCTAAAAGTGATGCGCCCAACGTGGGGCTCGAACCCACGACCCTGAGATTAAGAGTCTCATGCTCTACCGACTGAGCTAGCCGGGCTACAGGACGAGTTCAGAGGGGCCCATCTTCAGACGATAAGTTACAAGAACACGCCTGTTAAGCCTATCGATAAATAATTGCAATGGGCATTAACGGAAATGGTAAAAATTTTAGGATGAATTTGAATAAACTCTATGACCTCTTGTCGATCTGTCAGCCAGCAAGCTAACAATGTTTCTAAATGGCACTTAGAAAGCAGTTAGCAGACTCGTTAGCTTGAAGAGCTTTATTTTCCTCTTTGTTGAATGAAATGATGGCCGGTCCTGAGAACAAAATGCCAGGGAGGGTGAAAGTAAGGGGAGGAGAAGGAGGGAAAGAGAAAGAAGAGAACAAAGAGAAATGACAGAAAAAGACATTAACGCCTCTTCCTCCTCCTTCTCTCTGTCCTATTCTAATTCTCCCGTCCGGCCTTTCTTTACATCTTCCCCTTTTCTGTAATTGTCAGGAACGCTGACCTCAGCTCGCTTGTTTCCATGCCAACTATCTTACTTAATCTAATCATCACACCATTATTTCTTCTCCCGCTCCCTCATTGTTCACCTCTAATTCTTCTCCCTATACCCCCCCCCCCCCATCTTAACTGTGGCTCCGCTGTAACCCGCTGACAACGTAGAGAATGAGAAACAAATGAGGTAGGGGGGGAAAAACTGCTGAGTCATGCCTAGCAGAAAATGATTTCATCGTTACAAGGCTCCGGGGGATATTAGATGAGTATATTGTTTCGTCTTTCCCTCCAGCGGTGAAAGAGGAACCTTTGTTGATATCTGTGGAATTATCAATAATGAAAAGTTGCTGAGTCATGGCTGGACAAGAACTATTTCATCACGGGCAAAAATTTGATTTGCTTTCTTTCCAGTTTCTTCGACAAGAGCAGAAAGTTGTTGATAAGTGGGAAATTACAAATGACAATGAAAAGTGTCAGAGCTGAGCGCTGAGGGGGAATGTTTCGTTTTGAGAAGTCTCTGAGGAGCAATATATTCGATTAGAGACACATTTTTTTCACTTTTGCCAGTAACTGGAGGTCATGAGAAAAATAAATCAATATTGAAGAACCCTTTTTGGGGGGGGGGGGGGACAGGGCAACAAAACCACCCCCCAATAAAATACTTACATAAGCAATGTGAAATGTGACAAAAATAAATTATTTTGAAGTGTATTTAATCTATAAAATACATCGTTTGAAAATGTCTTACCAAAGCAGCCCTAATAGTTTCCCAACTCATATGGGTCAGCATAGATATCAACCAAAAAATACACCGGGGTGAAAATATAACCTCCTTGGTGATGGTAACCAAAACCTACAAGTCTGGCAACATTTTATGTAAACCTGCTTTTTGGATCTGTGACGAACAGCTAGTTTACTGTACCCTGTCTGTTTTGTGAGATTTGTCTTTAGGTAATGTTGGTTAAGAGTGCTGTGGGTTTGGTAAAAATAATATGGAACCATGAAAGTCTTTAGAAGTGTCCATATAACAGCCAGGCCTCACACAGGTGGGGATGAATGGCTGCAGCCACACATACACCACCTGTAAATGTTAACCACATGTGTCTGCTGCAGGAGGGGCAGTAGCATACTCTCACCCCCCTTCCCCCTTCTCTCACTTGTTCCATTTCATGAATTATTACAGTCCCTCCCTCCTCGCTTGCCTTTCACGCTCTCTTCAACACAATATTCTCACACTTTCTCATGGTTTTAGTCGCCGTGTCTTCACAACATTGTTGCAGAAAATAAAAAACAAGTATCAAAGTGAGGAGGAGGCAGACGGTGAGAAAGACATGAGGAGCAGCGCGAGGAGAGCTGAGGTCACCTTGATCTACAGCATCCTGCCGACACTTCAGCTGTGGGGCCGAAGGTCAACACGCAGGAAACACTTTGAGGGTCACACACCTATTCTGTAACACATGTTGGGGAAGGCCCAGTGATCTGACTTAGAACAAAGAGTCGTAAAACCTTAGACTCGCTTCAGGAGACCCCTTACATTTAAAAATCCAGCATGGGGCCCTTATCTCCATGTGGCAGCAGGTCACTTCCTGGGTCCCCCACGGTAAGCCCGCCCCTGGGGGCCAAATCCTGACAACTCAATTGGCTGGAGGGCCACACTGACCCCTGACCCCTCCTCCCAGGGGGGAGTCACCTGGAACATGACTTAAAAAGGCTGAGCTCACAGAAACCTTTCTCTCTTTCCTCCGATGCTGACGTTCCCACCAGGCCCTTTTGGGTCTGCCCAGAGGTTCCAGCAAACTTAAGGAGGGAACTACTTTTCTCTTTGTCCTCTTTTTCACTCCAGCACTGACGTTCCAGTTAGGCCTCCTCAGGTCTGACCAGAGGTTCCCGTTGCTTAAGGAGGCAATAAGATGTTTGTTTCAATTCATTTCATTCATTTATTCTTTTATCTTAGTCGACGTTTTTATTTTGAAAAGGACCTTTCCTGTTTTAACTTGGAAAGATCAAACAGGAAATTGCTCGCTGGACGATCTCAAACTGTTTCATTTTCCCCACGGACTTTACTTTTGTTTTTCCAACGATCTACAAACGGCTTCAAACCAGCCGTCCCCTGCAGAAGCGCGACGTTCATCCCGCTGAGGAGTAAGAGGCAATCCACTCCGTTCCTGTAAAACAGCACGTTCTCCGCTGTTACAGAAGAAGACGAAGTTTCATTCCGTCAAGACAGCAGGAATAATTCGCTTCCCGTTCCGGTCCAGCGGCCGAGCCCGGAGCTCCGCTCGTGAGAGAGACCACGTGATTCACTGGCCCCCGACACATTCGCGCAGACGCGCAGGCACATCGCGAGGGTTGTACAGTAAGAGACTTGATTATCTGGGCAGATACGTAGCATATTGTTTAATATTTGAGTCTATTTGTTTGTGGGACCTCCGTGTCTCATTGTTTAGCCACGACGATTCGGCTACTTCCGGTTCATTTCCGGTTACGGCCTTGTGCCACAGTTTTTAAGCGCCGTGACTAAACGTCTCCGGCTGCACTCGTTCCCGTCTGAAGAACCTTACAGAGATTTTACCGTCAGACTTCAGCACACAACGCCGTTTGAGTGCTGAGCGGTAAAGTAAATGTAACTTGTTTCTGACGGTGTTTTTAAGAGCTTCTTTGAACTCTCCTTGCATGCCTTCTCTTCTCTCGCTCTCTCTCCTTCTAAACCGACCTATACACCCGTTCCGATCTGTATTTAGAATACAGTTCATGTAACAGTTAAATCTATATTTAAAGGACCTGAAAACATCTGGCCGCCATTTTGAAGCCAAAGCTAAACCAGAACAAAGAATCCTTTGTTCCACCTCCTCCTTTGTGCCTCACACGTGGTCCGGCGGCCATTGGAGATAATTCATCGGTAGACCCGCCCTCAATTCTGGCTCTAAATTCATAACGAACCCGCCATTTTGTTTTGTAGTTTTAAGCCTAACATTGTCGGCCTCCATCTTGGATGTGACGTCACTACGTGACTGCGTCATCGCCACGCCCCCTTCCTTTTCTCTCTCGCTCTCTCACACACACACACACCCACACACACCCACACAGACACTTTGATAGACACAGACAGATGCATACACACTCAGATACACATAGGTGGATACATGTGTCTTCTAAATTGTGATAAATGCTGCTGCTGTTGTGATCTTTGAAATATGGGAGTTTGTTAAGATGAATCATTAAATAACACTAACTTTATTTCACACACACACACATAGACACACACACACAGAGAGACACTTTGACACAGACACACACACACACATAGAGACAGACATACATAGGTAGACCGCAGGTTGTCCATGTATTTTCTGAATTGTGATAAGTGCTGCTGCTGTGTTTATCTTTGAAATATTGGAGCTTGTTAAAATGAGGAATCATTGAATAACATTATAACTTTATTTCCCCTTTTTAATAAATACTTTTGTAATTAAAGTATCTGTAGTCTGTGATTATTTGTGCATAAGTGTGTGAATACAGCTGGATTATGATTGCCTGTGCTCGAACTTAGAAGCCTTCACTGTTTATTAAGTAATCGTTAATATTAAAATATTGACATTATTAATTTGACATTTATCATTATGAGACTGATAATTATAGCTTGACATCGTTGGTCCCTGGAAACCAGGGTGGTGCCCCCCTTTCTCAATTATTAATATAGATAGTATTATTCTTGAATTGATAATTTTATTGTTTTTGACTAATTATTTTCATTATTCTTGGTTGATAACGTTATCATTGTTAATTGATAGCTTGTACTTTCTAATTGATAATTCCTATTTTCTCATTAGTGGTTTTATTGTTATTTGATTACTGATCATCTTCAATTAATAATTTAATTATTTTTGATAGATAATTTTTATTATTTTAATAATCATATTTCATGATTATTAATAATTAGCCAACGTCAAGTCTACTCCTATTGCACAACACACACATGCTTTTATATTTATCTAGTAAATGCTGCAAATGTAGAGATTTCCTTTGGGAGGATCCATCGTATTTTCTGTCTCTTCTAGCTAAAGGTGGATATCTGTCATGTTACAGAACACACAGCAACAACACAATACTGTACTGATAAAATAATTCATTCATTATATCTAGGGTTGCAAAATTCCGGGAATATTCAAAGTTGGAAACTTTCCATGGGAATTAACGGGAATTAACGGGAATAAACGGGAATATACGGGAATTAACGGGAATAAACTGGAAATGTTGTGGGTAATTTATACTAACTGTATTTACCTTGTCATAAACAGACATAAATATAAACATTTTGTTTTGTCATAGGCTGATTTGAGCCCTGAGGAAACTTTGGGCACTTGACTATATGCTTCTGCATGTGTGTCATTCTTAACATAGGTCTTTGCACAGTATTTGCTAATGTACACAGCCTTCCTTCTACATTGGATGGGGTGAAATGTCTCCACACATGAGAGAGTGCACGTGGCATTGTTCTGTAGAATAAGATGAGAAAAAAGTTTGTAAAAAAACGCTAATGCAATGCCAGAGATAAATAGTTAGCCAAACAATTGGAATCGTCTGTAAACATATTTTACAATTGATGGATAAATGAATGGAAATAGGCTAGATGAACAGATGAACAATCCTCAATCAGCATGCTAATATATTTTCCCCAGTAATACCATCTGAACTTACCTGACTAGTCCTGCACACTACAGCAGGCCTCAACAGCCCTGCTGTAGTGTGAAGGATGCTGGGAGTTATCTGTGCATGTGATGGAAGAATGCACAGTGGAGGGTTGAAACTCAACATGCAGTGTGTGCTGCATTCCATACATCTTTAAAATAGAGTTTTGAATGATGTTTTAATTGCTCAGCGTTTAATTTGTGTATTTTTATTTTTTTTGAAAATTCCCAAAATTCCCGAGCTAAACTTCCCATGGAAAGTTTCCGGAAAGTTTCCGGAAATTTACCGGAAACTTTCCGCCCCTTTGCAACCCTAATTATATCCCCGGTTATATGAAAACACTAGATGGGTCAATCAGCGTTTATTTGTTTTCTTAGCAGGATAACGCAAAACCTACTGGATGACTTCCTTTCTTGATGAAAGTATGCATGGCTCAGGGTAGAACCCATTACAGTTTGGTGCAGATCCAGAGCAAGAAGCAGATCTAGGATTGTCTCATATAAGATAGGGTGTTTTTTGGGGGGTTTCTAAGGAAATAATTCTGCACCATAACTCACTTCTGTTCTGAAGGCAAATTCAGAACAGACCTGAGACGTCAGCAGCTTTTGGGCTCTCGCGCAGGAGCCATTAATTCAACAAAACACTCAGTGTGAACTTTGATTGACTGACAAGTGATGGCCGTCGAAGATACACTCAGAGAGAAACTTAAAAAACAGAAGTGATGATTGTGCATGAAATGGATACAAGAGAAACACATTTATGATACTTGAAAAGCCAAAGTAGGTTGCTAACTCATGCATAATTAATTTTAAATGATTTCTTCCTGTTTACAGTTCACGCATTTGGTCCTATGGCAACCAGAGTACATGCAACAATATTCAGCTTCAATTTCATATCACAACGCTGTCTGGGTCCGTCTGCCAGGCAGGTTATCAGTGGTTCAGAGTGTGTGTGTGTCACGCTGAATGAGCCAGCTAAAAATACTACACCGGCTTCAGCTCACTGTAAGATTAGACTGAACACACACACTCACACAGGGGAATATCGAGGAAGTCCCTGCTGTGATCCATCATTGAGGGACAGAAAATTATGACACCACAGAGAGAGAGGAACCAAGACGAGAGCAGAACCACTCGCACCCTCACACTCACGACACACACACCGACACACACACACCGAGCAGCAGACAGTGGAGTCTCTGTGTTGTCAGTAACCACCTCCGAGACCCTGAAGTGTCATAAATGACTTCAAACAGGATGAACGGGGTGACGACGGGATGAGGGAGGAAGAGAGAGCGGAGTGATGCATGTTATAATGACTTCATTTGACACAACGCTCACTGCTTCACTCTTAAACCCCAGTTCAAACACTCTCTGGCTGCTCACACACAGATTTAGCTCTTTCTTGCACGAGCCACATTTATCTAACTGAGTCCTCGTGAGCTTTTTTCCACCCATTAAGTGGATTTTTGGCAAAAATCACGCACTGGAAATCTCGTGCAACAACAGAGGTAATAGATGTTATCCAATTCAGCAGCTCTGAGGATGAAAACTCAATTATGGTCACTGAATAGGACTTCAATTTCAGAGTTTACATCAAACAAGTAAAAAGTTCTGCAGTCACTCTTTAGTTTGGATTTATTGTCTGTCATAATCATGTCAGCGTGTTTGGCAATTTTTGTTCCCATGCACGTGCAGGAGGTGGAAAACAAACTGAATGTAGCCCCAGTTTTAACACGTTAAGGGAGAAAGCAAATTCTAAATCTGCCAAGTGAACAGTTTAAGCTACTTTAAGTGCATGTTAAAGTTGTTTACATGTAATGTGTGGGATGGATGGAAGGATGATTAGATGAAATATAAAAGGCAGACAGAGGCACAGAGGAAAAAACAGTGAGGAAGAAACTCCACCAAACTCCCAGAAGGCTCATCCACTAAGGGTTGGTTAGTTTACTAGAGCCACGAGAACCTCTGTGTGTGTGTGCACGTGTGTGAGAGTGTGACTAGACCTCTGTGAGCACCACAGAGACATTTGGCCATGTTTATGTCCTTGTTTTTGGCCTGGGTCAGTGTGCACATATCAGGGTGTGCACACATATATGTGTAAGTGGCGTGCACGGTCCTGTGTATTTGGGTGTTTGAGTATACAGTATTTGGACAGAAAACCTAAGTGGGAGGACCATGCCACACCTAACACTGTTTTTCAGCTGTTTAATATTTTAAATTTGTGGCCACTAATACCGAGAAAATGGCTTAAACTGTTGTTAGAGTCTAGAAATCATGTGAGAGGTTGTTTCAATAAACAAAAACCAGTAACACCACAGTCCCAAGCAAATGACCCATTTCAAACAGGCCTGTTTAGAACAGGTGCTGCACTTTCTCAACGTCCACTTGGATGTCAGCGTGTGTGTGTGTGTGTGTGTGTGTGTACTTATCACAGCCCAGTAATCATACCTGCTGTTTGAGCTGCTGAACCAGAGTGTCCTTCTCCCTCTTGAGAGAGGCCACCTCCTCCTGGGTTTTCTTCTTCTTGGACGAGGAGAGCTCCAGCAGGGCGATGTTGGCGTCTTTCTCACTTATTGCTGCCAGCAGCGCCTCTTGCCTGCAAAAATAAAAAAATCACACATTAGAATTAACACGTTTTAATTTAGCACTGCTTTCAGACATGAATTAATTTGATTTGATTACATTTGATGGGCAAAAAACTGATGACGGCGCTATCAGCTTTTTCTTGCTCACTCAGAGACACATTGTAGTGTTTGTTCCCCAATAACATATTCATCCACATATATCTAGACAGTTTGAGATTTATTGTCCTATGTTTTTAAAATTCTGCTGCCTCTGTGACACTCTTCCTGCCACCTCCCTCGTAATGAGGTGGAGACAGAAAAATCCCAGAGAAGGACATCTAAAGGAAACCAAAACTATCTGCATGGCTGGATACCAATTTGGGTGTACTTTAATGTTATGGTGAACCCATTGCGTGTCAACAAATGTAGGAAAGTCCTCTTAATTGGAGCACAGCATTGTGATTTAGAAGGATACAATTGGTGTATTTTTGCAGAAATATGAGGATTGTTGGTGGTCAAGTATGACGCACACCATGTAATCAAGACGTCCCCAGTTCATTTATGGTGGGGATCTTATGTCATATGTATAATCTTTCTCTTCCTTGGTTTCCCTCCACACCATCTATCCCACCATAGAAAAAAAATACCAAACACATCAGTAAAAAAAAATCCAAAACATTTGCATGTAGTGCAGCTTTTACTTTGTTCTCTCTGCAGGGGGAATAACAAACTTTCCATTAATGTACAGACAGACACTCTAAAGTCTGGATTTATTTATGAAATGATCAGACTGTATATCTGTAAGTCTTGGGGCTGAATAGAATAAACACTATCTATCTATATGAGTTCACACTCTTATGTATAGACATCTCTGGCTCGTTCTTTCCATACTCCTCTTCTGCTTGTCTCTCTCTATCTCTTCCCCCTGTCATAATGGTCGAGCTGACAGATAGATAGCATTCCATGTGGTCAGGGAGCAACAAGCCGCATCCCATCCGCCACAGATCTGGCTGAGCCGCCGCTGAGACACCCCAGGCTCTGATTTCTCAAAATTCTATCCGTTCTCCAGAGAGAGAATCTAAAACACAGCGGTTTCCCCCACAATCCCACAGGGATTAACTGGCCCCACCCACCCACACACCCACACACACAACGATGCAAACACATCACATATGAGTCAACAAATGTATAACATCAGTGTCTGTTGCTCTGAATGTTTGCAATTCTGTAAAATATCGAGGGTGACTTTCAAAAAAAGGATTCAGCTTTTGGATTATATGTTTCAGTCAATACGAAAATATTAGTAAAGAAATTTAGTCAGAGCAAAGGAGGCCATACTCCTCACCAACTTCTCTCTTGCACCATGTGACAGTAGTTACAGACACACATGTATGAAGACAAATGTATGACACAATGTTTTTTGTTCACATTCTGTCCTTATTCAGTACACATTTACATTGTCTCTCTCACACACAACTACAAACACATACACACACACAAACGTACACGCACACATAGATGAGAGCATCTGAATGAAGATTACATGTTTGGTGAAGTGAAGACTCACAGATTATTTGCCGAGGCTCACTGACCACACTGTCAGTGTGCAAGTGTCCCATCATGCATCTGCACTGCTGCAGTCTTGTCAGAGGCAGCTGAACAACTTCAGACTCCATCAATTCCCCGGGGACGTCTGGTCACTGTCAGACTCCTCAAAAGGCTTATTTGTGTAAGACTCTCCCAGTTTGTGAATATGAGGCAACTACTTCAAAGATGTCTTATCTTGTACCTTTATATTATAACGTCAAGTATGACAGACCTTAATATTTCTATCATTTGCCAATAATAAACATTTGAAAATAAAAAAAATTGTACAACACCAAAGAAGGAAATCCAAAGAGAATTCAAGGGTTTATGGTGTTTTTGTTTCAACGAGATTGTGGGACACTGTTAACCCTGTCACTGTCTTTCTTTTTCCGACAAACACTGGTGGGGGGACACGCACGCACGCGCACACCCACGCACATACACACATACAGAAAAGCTAATGGAACATTCGTCTTGTTAAAGCTAACAGTGCATCCAGTTTTATACCATATCTGAGAGTTACCTGCCAGCACATGGCGCTAATAAACCCCAGTGATAAAATGATATTTATTCCAGATGCACTCGTCTCACTCTGGGCCTCTCCGTGGTGCTCCCTTCATCTCACACACTTAAAACACTCTCTGCTCGGCCTTCTCAGCTTGCAGAGCTAAACACACGCTTACGACATGTGCTGGTTGTGGCTACTGCTGATGCTATGTGATCATTAAAAAAAAAAACATTCTTAAGTGCAGCACTCTTTAGCTAAATCTTTATTAAAGATAAGTCAACTTTCAGAGGGCACTTTAAATCATAGCATGCTCTCAGCGGTGCTGGCAGTGCGTCCTCACAGTTGAAAATAACAAAAGCAACGAAGCCAGCGTTGTGCGGAGGAAACGCTCCCCGTGGATGTGCTGCCTTAGATCTGTAACTTTGCTTTCAAGTCCTTCCTTTGTGGAGCCATATAGAGAGCAAAGTGGGATAAAGGAAGGTCTGCTAACAGTAGGTGAAGAATAAAAGCATGTTATCTCTTATCTCTTATACTTACTCGTCCCAGCAGCACCTCTGATCTTATTTGTAGTGGTACTTATGCACTGCATATCCAAGAATGACTTATTTATTTCAGAAGTGTGACACATTTGTCTCAAGATTGTGTGTTTATAGGGTCTGTTTAGGGTCTTTAACCATCGGATGTTAGCATTGCATGCACTGTATCACAGACTGGACCAACAACCCACGCTAACATCTGGCTGTTGTCTTCACAGGGAAAAGGGTACAAACATCTTTCAGTCCCAGATGGAATGACTCTGCAGTTGTCATGGATACTTATCAGCTCCAGCTCTGATGGCCCGTTCGACCTGTTTTGTGTGTGTGTTTGTAAACCATCAATTATATAAAGATGGAAGACAAGCCAGCTCCTCAGAAGGGAAGCAAAATTGTCCTGATCGCCCCCTGGTGGCTGGCTATGCTATAGGTGGTGTAAACTTGGTGTAAGATGCAATTATAGAGAGTACTTAGATGGTGGAGTTGGGGTCCCAAAGTACGGGGCTACATTGGAAAATGCTGGATCCTTGCAACCAGTAACGCAATGTCATCAATCAACACGCTCGATCGACGAGTCACTGTAAAAGTTCACAGAGAACTTGCACCAGTTCATTTCAAACAGGTGGTGATGGAGGCGACTAGTGAAACAGCCCCACATTTATATAGACTTTTCACAGGTTATTGTAAATTTAACAAGTGTCCCTTTCAACTCCATTCTCTGCCACTTCCCCCCTTTTTAGTCTCTCTCTAACTCATTCTCCATCAGTATCTCTCGCCCACCCTGCCTTCCTCATCCTCCTCTTCACCCCCACTCCTCCGTCGTCACTCCTCCTATCTCTCCACCTCCTCTCTCCCTCCGCCTGTAAAGAAGACAAGGAGGAATTCTTTCCGTCGTTTGGCAGTCGTGTGCCATGATGTCATCGCCGTGGTGACAAGGCAGACAGTAAGCAGAAACACGCAACCACGCCAGGCACCTGACCCCAACCCCAACACACACACACTTGGAGGCTCTCGCTCCATCCTAAGACCACTTAAGGCCCCTCGCTTTATCAGAAACACTAAAGCCTGGTCTTAGATCACTCACATATTTCACACACACACAC
This sequence comes from Limanda limanda, assembly GCF_963576545.1. Classification (NCBI taxonomy): domain Eukaryota; kingdom Metazoa; phylum Chordata; class Actinopteri; order Pleuronectiformes; family Pleuronectidae; genus Limanda; species Limanda limanda. The sequence goes on from NC_083636.1 coordinate 14,961,745, forward strand.
ACACGCAGCTTCCTGTGTGTGCTGCGTTGTCTCTTTCATGCTGTAACACTTTACTGCAATCTACATTGTGCGTGTGTGTGTGTGTGTGTTTGTAGGTGTGTCTTACAGTGATAAGTGTATGTCTCTGTTATGACAGCATGTGTTTCTATGTGTGTCTGCTTATAAGGATGTACTTATAAGTCAAGTGTGTGTGTGTATGTGTGTGCATGTTCCCAGGTTGTCTATGAGTATTCAAGGCTTATTCCTGTGCATTTGTATGTGTAAAATTGAAGTGTGTGTGTGACTGTGTGTGTGTAAAGTAGATTCAGTCCTGTGTGACATTGGCCAGTCTCTGTCTAAGACAAACACAGAGCTATTTTAGAAATAATCCCCCCTCTCTCTGCTCTCTGTTTCCGACTGAACAAAGCAGCCTCTCCATTGTTTTCGGTGACACTGTCTGCTCTGGTTACACAGGGGGCCGCTTGTAGGACGCCAGCGTTTACTCTCTAACCCCTGTAGGACGTGGTGCGTGTCTAGCTCAACCTCATTTTTGCAAGGGGAAGTTTTCGCGCCGCACACTGACCTTCAGAGAAACATTTCCCCAAACGTTTTAAATGCTACATAAACGACGAGGAAGTTGTTTTCCCCCCGAAACCAACTCAACCCTTTTCAGACCAATTCTGAGAGAATGATTGAGTTTTGAGGTGAGTGAAATCAGCGGGTTCAGTTAAAAAAAATACAGTTCTGCGATGATTATATTTACTTTAATCATGATCGATGTGAGCTTTGGTTTGCTTCATACAAAAACAGACAGACTGAGTGGCAGGAATTTATATTTATCGGTTTCATTCAGAGAGGAGTCTGGATCTGGACACAAAATCACAAGATCTGCAGAGGAAAGTGATCACAATTTTGGAGCATGGGTGCTGTTGGTAAGCATGGAGAGCATTGTAAAGCAACCAGCAACAAATAAGCAATCACCTGAAAACTAAACTCAGTCTTTGTATTGTAAGACTGGAGCTCAACGTCCCTCTGGACAATTGCTTGAATTTAATCTTTGACCGAAAACATGCTGACTAAAGAAAAGATAATTCAAGATGTAGAGGGATTCTTAAAAGATGACAGGAGAGGGGAGTGAGGGGGGGGGGGGGGGGCACCTGGATACAAGCTGAGGTCAGATCAACCTTAGCTGTGCAGCTTGGGGGGGGATACATGAGATATAAATATATAAATATTTATTTAAAAAAGATGACAACACTGAGGATGTGTTCAGAAGATCACAATAGACAGTATGTTCTGCAAAAAAAAAAATATTTGTTTATACATCATTAAGGGCATTTGTAGCTTTTCCTTAAAAAGTTGAAAAAGAAAAGGATGAAAGAGAGAGAGAGAGAGAGAGAGAGAGAGAGACAGGAATATTATTTTTTAAAGTGAATAGGAGAAAAAGGTGATTTTAGAACGAGAAAAGAGCTGAGGAAAGATGAGAAGACTGAGGTACAGGAGGGCACAGCTGGCTCTCAGTGGTAGCTAATGCTGCCTAGAGGCACACACACACACACACGCATGCTAACACAAACACACAAGCGTCTCTATGGCTCTGGTGTTCATGACTCTGCATCATCTGCTTGAATGTGTGAAGATAAAATTAAACCATTTCTGATTCCTACCTCTGTTTTCACCACCACAACCACCACCACCCACACGCACACACGCACACACACACACACTTTAGTTTAGTTTAGGGCTCTCTAAAGTGGGCCCCTGCAGAGTATCATTTTTCCTCTCAGCTGACAGCTTCTGTCCTATGGCAGACAACTAGCCAGCACCGGGCCTCAATCCTACTCTCATCTACACCACGCTGACTCTCTCTTTCTCTACCTTATACACACACACAGACACACAAAGCCACACACACACACATGAACACAAACATGCACACACACATTGAAGGTGTGAACTGCTGTTGATGCCTCACACCTTCAAATAGTGAGAGAAAGGTAGCAAAGCAAGAAACTAAGCGAGAGGAATGAAGCTAGAGGCCTCTCTTTAAAATGTTACCATCTTTGAACACACACACACGCACACACACGCACGCACACAAACACACACACGCACACAGGCCTTTATGGCTCTACGAGGGAAAAGAGAGCAATGAATACACAGATCAGAGCAGGTTTTATGAAACATTTGTTCGTGCTGGCCTGCCATATGTGCAGCATCAAAGCAATGATAGCCAATAAAGCCTTGGTTTATAGTAAACCATCCACTGCTGCTCTCCCTCCTGCAAACGCGCCAACACAAAGCTACGTCGGATCGTAACAGCAGTTGTTTGAGAAAATGATTGACACCTTCCACCGTTGTTATGGGCATTGAAACCGTTAAGATTGCTCTGAGGGGCTACATGAAACACATGAGAGAAAATGGTACAATTGAATAAAGGCTAATGATAAAACGATTATCAATAATTACAGCTAATGGCCTCTTCTGCTTTTATTCATTGCCAAAAGCCAAAATGTGTTGGTGATCTGGAAACTTTACTTGTTGATTATAACGGAGGAGGCTGTGTAAAAGGGATTTGCAAACAGCAGCCAGGTCGTGATTTGGAAGAAGATTTGTTTTATCTTTGACTAATGCTCCTAAGATTAAAGTAGCCCGTTGTACAATGTATAATAACACAATGAGAACAGCAGGGTTTTTTGGGTGAGATCTTTCTGAAAGCTGACTCTGTTTGTGTGTCTGTGTGTGTGTGTGTGTGTGTGTGTGTGTGTGTGTGTTAACCCCATCATGGAAGTGGGTCAGAGATGCTGGACATAAATGATTTAGTATGGAGAGAGATGAATGAGAGACCATCAGAGAGAATTGGAAAAAGTGAGAGAGCGAAAAAGAGAGTTAGGGAAATAGGTTAAAGCTGGTGCACAGGATAAGTGTGTGTGTGTGTGTGTTTGAGAGGGAGAGAAAAGCACCCCTCAAGGAGCTGTTGTACATCAGAGAGGCTTAAAGAAAAACAGCAAGAAGGCTTACACTCACACACACACACACACACACCCACACACACACTCACTCACACACACCCACACACACACATTGACAGAAAGAAACAGCACTGACAGGAAAGGGAATAAAATAACTGGAGGATTTGGAGGGAAAACAAATCAAAGAGACGTGAAGGGGGAGAGAGGAACGGATAGAGGGAGGGAGGGATGGAGTAAAGGAAAAGGGAGGCCGAGAGACAAAGGCAGTAAGAGGATGAGGAGTGAGAGAGAGGGAGAGAGAGAGACAGAGGAGGGCAGGTGGGACTACTGCATGACAGAATGAGGATCTGTTCTTGACACATTTCCCCTTTTTCTCGCTGACTTTTTTCTCTATAAGAAACGCTGGCTTCCCTCGCTCCCTCACCTCCTTCTCTCTCTGCCTGCAACTCTCTCTCTCACACACACATTTAAAAACACACACTGTGACTAATAAGAAAGGTGTAAAATTGCATTATCCATGGTCTGTGGGAGTTTGCTCTTTTCATGGGACCACACACACACACACACACACACACACACAGACACACACACACACACACACACACACACACACACACACACACACACACACACACACACACACACACACACACACACACACACACACACTAAGAAGTGTGACTAAAGATGCAGCTTTGTCTTCACTGCGGTTCCATACAGTAAATCAATTTCTACGCCTTGCTACAGAGACCAAGACATCTGCTTACAATCTGTCAGCACAAGCTCACTCCTGTACCTTGAACCAGTCGCAGAACCGGACACCTGCGACTCACACACACGTTTGTCAAAGCATCAGAGATACGCTCCAACCGACAACATGACAGTGGCAGATCTGTGAAATCCATAGATATTCTCTGTCGTACACCTCAACTCTGTGATGCACTGAGATGCTTTGATTGTCAGTGGATTCAGGCCAACAAGGGAAGCTGGATGCAACTTCACACCTTCGACAGGTGCAGTAAGATCAAGTAAAGCTGCTTTCAGACACACACTGAGGTCTGGACATCTTACTGGAATTTTCTGGAGGGGCTGTGAGAGCGTAAATGTCCAAGTCGGTCGCTCCTGATGTTTTCGGGCAGTTAAATGTGCGGAAAATGTCCGAGCGAGTGAGAGGACACAGCAGGAAAACTCCCACAGAGCAAGTGGGCGTGTTGATGACTTCTCTAACCCACGATGAATGCAGAGGAGCATAAAATAAATAAAAAGAATACGAATATCTCAAGATGAAAAAGAGGTAGCATACACACAGAGGACAAAAGGGCTGAACATCATGAAAACGCAGAAAAAGAGAGAAAGAGCATCAAGGGTTAGTGTTACACTATTAACTATAAAATTAAATATGTGCATATCCTGCACAACACTTCCAATGTCACGTAATATTAGATATTAAAAACTGATTTAAATATGGGAAATTATTGAATTACGAATATAAACAATAATCTCAGGCCAACAATTAAAGCAGCATGTCACTGGCTTTGCCTTTTGGGTAGATTTACAACAAATCACATTTACTTTCATCTGTCTAAGATTGAACCTCACCTCGCCAAAACTGCTTCCTGATTTTGTTTTATTGAAGTGAAGCTTCTACATTTCAACAGTATTCTTCACCATCTTTAAAAGCTCAAATCTCAAGTTTCAGTGGAAGTTAAAATCAAAACGACTGACTTAATTCTCAGAGTTTTGATGAAACGTGAACAAAGTCCACTGTTAATATTTTAGCTGTTTCATGTTTAATTCATCATTTATGATTATGTGCTCAGTTTCTTTGCTCGCTGACAATGAGCCAACTTTCCAATTCAGGAGAATAAAGTCTGACCGAATCTTTAGTGTATCAGTCTTTTCTGTGCATTTAATGAGCCAATCACAAGTCTGCCACTGGTAAGTCCTCTAGTTCCTCTGCCTGTCTGTCTACTACACTTTTATTATTTCCAGAATAGATATGTAATCGTTTGGCAATCACAACGTATAATCAGAGGGTTGAAAAAAAAAAATGCTTGTTTTGTTTTCTACTTTTTGATACATTTTCCTTCTTCATCGCTCCCTTTCCCTCTTTAATTACTGTTTAATGATCTGTTTGATGGCCTGGCACACGCAACCTGCAATCACTTGAGGTAAACAGGCGGGTTTTTGGTTTTGCCGCATCCTTTTTTACTTTATCTGTTCTTTCTTTCCACTTGTGTCCTTTGGTTCTGATGTGTTTGGTCGCCGTCCATGTCCCTGAACATTTCTTTCTTGTTCTCGAGTCTTTGTCCTTGTTTCAAATCTCGCCCCTTTTCCCTCTTTTTTGTTCAGTCGACTTCATTGGTGCAAGCGCTGAAATCCATGTGCAGATTACACATTAAATACGGATGATAACAATGCACATTATCATGCAAAAAGTCAGAACTAAAAAAGATTATCTTTCTCTGTCCCATATTCAGCTAGAGATCACATTTACGAGGCTTCAGAGACGTTCAGAAAACCCTGTTATTTAAATGCAACTTCTAACTGCAGCACATCTTTTATTGCTTCTATTTTCCTGATTCTAAAATCTCCCTCAGTTGCTCACAAGGGAGAAGAGAGAGAGAGAGAAAAAAAATTAAATCAAAGAGGACAGAGGAAGGCAGCTCGAGACGGAGGGAAGAGGGCGAGCGAGCAAGGCAAGTGCAGAGAGCGCATGAAAGATGGCGAGAAAGAGAGAGGGAGACGTGCAGCGAGGCGGCCTGATGTGAGCTCGTAGGACTAGTGTCAGAACCACGTGCCCTCTTTTTGTCACACTAAGCTTTCAGTGTGTCTGACACACACACGCACACACTCATGCACACAAACACACTCGCTTTGGCACAGTGTGGATTAATATCATTTCCGTCTGAGGGGATCAAAGCGTGTCTCTGTGTTTAGTGCACCGCCATAAGCATGTGTACATGCATTTGTGTGGGAGGATGTATTTTAATGCATGTTTTTAGAAATATATTTTTATGTGTGTGAGAGTGTGAGTGCGTGTGTGCGTAATACTCCAAACATTCCTCCGGGAGTGAAAGTTTCTAAGACATCATGCTTTCTTGTCTGGTTTTGTGAGTGACTGTGTATGTGTCTATTTATTTTTCTGAAGGCAACATGTATTTCTATTGTTAGTGATGGGATAGCTGCTGTGTGTGTGCTCATGTGTGGGTTATTTTCACATGTAGTGATATTGTTAGTGTCGGCTGTCTGACTGTAAGGAGCAGACCTCTTGTCCAATCCACATACACACACACAGACACCCCCCCATTGATTAGATTCACGATGTAGTGACAAAAGTGAAGACAGAGACGGAGAGAGAGAAATACAGCCTTCCGGACAGAAATCACTCGATAATGACGTTTCCAGACAAATTTAGGCTGCAGAGTGGAGGACAATGGATGGAAAGAGGCAAGGCAGGCAGGATGCAAGGAGCGAGAGAGACGAAAACAGGAGGATGGGAGAGATTGAGGACAAGGAATGCCAGAGTGAGGGATGCAGTGGAGGGAGGAACGGCAGGAATGAAGGGAGGGATGGCTCGCGGAAGGGGTGCGGGGAGAAGAGGGTTGAGGTTTGGAGAGGGAGGCTGGGAGGGAGATAAAACGGAGAACAGAGCAGCAAAGGAGAAATAAATTGAATTTATAGTGTTCACCTTGAGGCATCAGACAAGGCGCTAACGGGGAAGACCTTCTTCATTCTCTAATTGTGCACGCAGTTCAAAATACAGTGCGGGTAAACAGACTTCCTGTAGTCAAGGTTGTCCAAATTCTTCCTACACCCAGCATGTGTGAGAGTGAGACAACAGGAAAAACAGCAGGGCACCTATACACACACAACTGAAAACAAAAACATTGATACTTATATGTATTTTTCTCTCCTTTAAATCTACAAAAAGCTAATTTTTTGATAAACATTACTCTTTGTCACACAGAAGATCCTGCTCCAGTTTACACAAACAGACTTTAATTTTTTTTTTATTTGCTCAATAAATCCCCCCCTGATACTTGACTATCACATGTTCCTTTCAGCCTGAGGCGGCCTCCCACATGCAGATAGAGAAACTAGATTTATTTTCCCACTTCCAAAACAAACAAAAGTAATGTGACTCACTTTGTTGCCTGCTGCTCGAGGCCTTGACCATTTGCCTCATACCAAAAAATCACCAAGTGCCTCCACGCCTCTGTTTCTGCACAACAGGGACTTTTCATTGGGATTCTTCTGTGTTTTTAAAGCATCATTAACTACATAACAACCTCACAAGTTAAATGAATCATTCCGATTTTTTTTTAAATATTAAGTTTTTGTCTAGTAAAAATGCAGGAAATTAAATTGACAGTTTTGTGCCAAAGGCGAGGAAGGACGTTGCGTGAGATAAGTGGTAATATATTCAATATACACTGTAGTCTGAAAGATTGATGGATGAACGGAAGGAGCGAGGGAGACAGAGATGGAGGTAATATAATTTCTTCGGGATATCACGCAGTTTTGTTGGCTCGCCTGAGTTGTTGTTGGACAGCTGTCTTTCTCCTCTTTGCTCTCCCTCCTTTTCCCTCGGCCAAAAAAACATTTCTGCTTCTTTTCTTTCATTTTATTATCCTCCTACTGTCTCCCTCCCCCCCAAAAAGAAATTTATAACTCTTGCCCTGACCTCTTTGCATGCGTTTCTTCTCTTTGTTCTGTCCACTGTGTGCTCTCCTTTCTCTCCTCATCCACTTCTTTGTCCTCTCGCAGTCTGTTCAGATATCTAAGCCAAATTGTAAGTGATATCCACCTAATTTAATAGACTATTTTGAAATCCATCTTTTTTTAAATTAATTTACTCAAACGATTTTGTGTTCGGATAAGTAAAACATGAACTTCCTATGATATTCCTTCCCTGGAAATGCAACCGTACTTCTTTCAACACTGGAAAATGACTTCAGTAAATTCTAATAAAACTGTCACTGTCACATTTGCTATAATAAATCAGCACATTTCATATATAAAATCATCAAAAGCGCAACTATTGTTGTAAACCCAGTTTACAACCTCCACAAATCAAGTTCTGTTCAAAATGTGCTCCACGTCTGTTTGGGTCATTTCGCCCTGAACAAAGTTTCTCAGGCAAAGCTGCAGGACAAGGTTTCAAACTGCAAACGGTTCTTCAAATTCCATCTTGTGTTTGCAAAATTTATAATCAATCATGTTAGAGTTAAACTGCTTCATTTAAGTTGAGTGTTTACTTGCTTGCAGTGTTGAAATTTCCACGCTGAAAGGATGTGTTCTAATCACGCTCAGTGAGGTAAGTGTAAGCAACTGTCATCATGGCAAGAACTACTTGAAAATATATCTGAAATGTTCTTTTCATTACAACCCAACTTACAGCCATGTTTCTTTTGGACGGATTCTCCCTCATCCAAATCAAAGGTATAAGTAGAGACCTTTTGATCTTAAACTGTACAAATAAAACCAACACGACTTGTCTCGTCTGTGTCCTAAAAAAACACGTATTAGAAGATTATTGTCTCCTCTTGAAATCCCATAGAAGCCAAACAAAATCTTCTGTGCGTGTGTTTTACATTAATCAAGTCTCGTCGGACAAGAGCTGCATTGAGTGTTACGGCTCCAAAACCCAGACCTGCCCGTAACCACACCAGAGACGTACAGTTAACGTGTCTGCGTGTGAAACCGACATGAAAAGAAAGGCGAGAGAGAAAGAGCGGGAGCGGTGGGGCGAGGTGGAGATGTGTGTCGGACGTCAGCGGAGAATAAAATGGGCCTTAATTCATCCAGATAGGGATTTCAGACATGACACCCCACTGCTACACACACACACCGTCAGCGCATTCCTCCGCACAGACACCTGCTTACCCTAAACTCTCCAAACACATGACGACACATGTGCATACACAAGGCTGGGAAGAGAACTAGCATGTCCGTATTTAATGTATATCACAAAGAAAATATGTCTGTGTGCTTTATGAGTGAGCTTGCATGTTTGAGGGTCGCTGCAGATGATTTATCAGTGGGAACAGTCGCATGTTGGAGCCCTGCAGGGCAGATGTGTGTATCCGTGTGTAGTTCTGTCTGTGTATTTTCACATCTCTGGATCAGAGTGTTTATAGTGATGTTATTAGTGTGTATTTGCATGTTTGTGGATGTGTGTATCCCAGAATTTTTTATTTTATTATTGTGCGTTGTTGGACAAATTGGAAACACACCAAGGAACGAAGATTGAAAACGAGTATTTAAGGAAGGAAAACGTTACAGTGTGCTTGTGTGTGTGTGTGTGTGTGTGTGTGTGTGTGTGTGTGTGTGTGTGTGTGTGTGTGTGTGTGTGTGTGTGTGTGTGCGTGTGTATGTGTGGCAATAAGAGGAAGGGGGAAACAAGAGAAGAATAGAAAACGAGACACAATGTCAGTTTGTGCGCTCTTGCAGCTGTACTCTGAATACTGCATGGGAGTGTGTGTTAATATATTCTATGTCTGTTCCAGAAACCTCGGAAACATGCCGTATCATATATCATGTCTTACAGTAACATTAAACCTTACACCAATGTAGAACTGGGCAGCAAATCAGACATCAAACCCCAAAGAGTTACGGCTGCCTGCGTGCACGGAGACAGTTTCATGTGCATTACACTGAGATATATGGACACACAGGACACAGCCACCTTAAACATCTCATGTTTTACATGTGGGAGAAAGCCAGAGAGAAATGACGTCCTCGCTGACCAAACCCTAATGTCTTGTGAAAAATATGAGCGGTGGCGTCATGCATATAACTCACAGCGAGACAACCAGCAGCTACCTGAAACATCTAAACTTCTCACTGAGGGTTAGCTGAGAAGAAAATAGACTACATCCCAGATATGTGAGAAGCATATCCTACTGCGGCCTGAAAAATATCATGAATTATGCAAAGGCAGAGCTGGAGAGCTGGAGAGCGCTGTGCTTTCTTTCCAGTAAGTTGTTAAATTATCACATATGAATGTGACAATTCGTCTGCAGGGGAATTCAAGCGGAGCATTTCAAAGAGGAATTCCCTCTGTGTTTTTGGGTGAGTTGCTATTAATCAGAAAACCACAGACGACACGAGCGGAAACAGAAGAAAATAGTAGCTTTGGTAGCAAAAAAACACAAGTGAAGAGAAAAGTGCTGGCCAACGCAGACAAGCATACCAACAGTAAATAATTGATATCCTAAAAACGTAAGTATGAGCTCAGAGAGGGAAAAAGAGAAACAAACTTTTCTACAAGGCCTGCCGCCAGAGAGTTTAAGATTTAAAGCGAAGGAAAGGAAACTTTTTGTACCTCTTAATCTACCCGTCTACAGATGTACTATTTCGTACGTCAATAAATTGGCCCCAATAAGGACACAAATGAATCTAACCATCCTGAATATGACGCACGGCGGTGAATAAGACTAAAAGTTAACTTTTGCTTTAGTTCTATTGGGCAAAAACATAAAAGAGGTTATGTCAAGTCAAGCTTATTTATATAGCACATTAAAAACAACAGGAGTTGAGCCAAAGTGCTTTAGAGTTAAAGAAATACAAGTTTGGATGAAAAAAGGATGTAATTTCTTATATATGCAATCACACGATGAATATATGTATAAGTCACACGTACAGTATCTGTCACACAGGAGGGCAGCGCCGTGTGTGCAGCTGCTGCAGAAACACCAGAGACAGGCAGCGGAGTAAACATCTGGGTCTCTGTATGATCCAGTGGAAACACAGTCAGAGTTCAGAGTATATACAGTCAGTGGGCCGCAGGGACAGAGAAGTTAAATGATAGCACAGATTGCACCGCCCGCTGGAGACTGATAAATCTCATCATGCATGTGGTCTGTGTGTGTGTGTGTGTTTGTTTGTGTGTGTGTATGCATTAAGTTGCATTGTGTGTGTTAAGTAAGGGAGCATGTATACGTGTAATTCGCCCGTGTTCCTGTATAAATATTCATCATGGAGGCAATAACGTCGGAAAAGGAAGCGTGGACATGTCCTGACACAAATAAGACAATCAAGCACACGTCTATCTGTGTATCTGTGTGTGCACATGTGATACACACACACACGCACACAAATTCACCCATGGAAACAAGGCCACGCATTCTGAAGCGCTGATGCCTGTAATAATCGCACGGGTTGTTACTACGGTGATAAAATGGCCAATAACTTGCTCACCTGGGCTGTGAATGGACATACGGCTGGACAAAAACACACACACACAAAAACACACACATACACGTAACGAACACACTTTATATCTCTCTCCTGATGCAAAGAAATTCAATGTTGCTAGAAAATGTCAACGGAACAGCGCAGGAAACCTAAATCACAGTGCATACCCTCATTTTCCCATGATGCCATGATGCCCCACGGCGTGTTTAAACAGGCAGGACATGCTAACACGGACATTCTTCTTGGCTTCAATTTTTTCGATTCGTTCCACTAAATTACACCACATTGTAAGGTCTCTGCTAGCATGTAAAACAGCAGAAAATACGGAGAATCACTGGACTGCTGGACCCCGTTTAGCCGCACTTAAAAAAACGCAAACCCATCTATTAAAATTGCATTACATTTTTACACTGATGTACTGTGTGTGTGTGTGTGTGTATGAGTGTGTGTCTGTGCAAGTAATCAATCATTTGAAGAGTTGTACGGCGGGAACATGGTTATTGCATTAGCACGCTACTTAGGTCTATGACTTTAAAAGTGCAGAGAGAAAGAGAGAGGAGATAAAAGAAGAAAGGGAAGAGAGAAGGACTGAGAGGAGAGTTGATGAGGTGTGGGGTGAAGATCATCACGAGCACTGAGAACCTTCCGGGAACACTGAGGCGACAAGGGAAACTACTGGAGATATCATAAGAGTTGCTAATTTGAGGGAAAGTGTGAAAGGTCAAGTCTGACTTTGAGAGATGATAACTGGTTGGAAATGTTAATGTACATAAACCAAGAGGCGAGAACAGCCAGTGAAACACTAGAGGACTATTAGGGCCATGTTTAAGAAGCAAAATCTGAGATTTCAAGAATAAAGTCGTAATTTCACAAGAATGAAGTAGTAATTTTAGGCTATGTGTCATTTTACAGGGGGAATATCAAACGATCAGCCTGTGGCCTGCATTAAAATGAGGAATGATGAGATGAAGTTGAGTTATACTTTAATATGAGTTTCATAAATAACATTATACTTAATCTTTTGGCTCATCAGTATCACATGAGGCGATTGTAAGTATCTGGAATTCAGAATGATTGAGTGAGAAAATGTCCATTCCTAAAATGGGACATTTAAATGAATGTAGGAGCCAGAGAGAAAAACCTTTAGGTATAACTGGAAGTTGCTGTTGAGCTGGTTTACATGTTAACATTAAAATAAAAGTATTGAAATGTGTGTTTCTGTGTTCTCACTTCATCTCCAGAACCTCCTCCAGGTGCTTCCGCCTCTCGGCCCGCAGGGCGGTCAGGTGACCTTCCTTCTCGGCCAGTGAGAGTTGAGTCGATGACAGCTTGGCCTTCATCACGTCCAGTTCCTGTTTCACCCTCTCCATGGCAACCAGCAGGTCCTCCACCTGACACATACATTAGAAAACATTACTTTCTCATGTCTTCCACTTTTATATCGCCGGCCTTAATGTATATTTATTGTTTGTTTGTGTGTGTGTGTGTGTGTGTGTAAGCGCTTTGAAATATTTTTAAATGAAATGCTTCATCGCAAATCATCAAACATTTCAGTTCTTTCCTTGTTGTTTTCTCTCATGAATGTTCCTTTCTCAGCATGTTATTTAAACACACACACACATGCACACTTTGAATCTGTGGTGCTGAAGCAGAAAGAAAGAAGAACAAAAACATCAAACCCACAGACAACAGAAAAGGATTTAAACTATTTAAAAAGGAAACATTTGATTTAATTGCTCGAAAAAAACAGATGGTATCCGCAGAAACAAAAAGTAAAAACTCTGAACAGAAGCTGAATCTGAAAGCAGCTGTTCACAAAGAAACTGGGACAAGGACAAAATAAAGAGTCTTCCCTTTAGAATAATAAAAAAAATGAGGCCAGGCCTTTAATTCAAGGTGGAGGATTTTTCTCAATGTTCATGGATTTTACTATTTCTTTCCATTTTAATCCTTTTTCCAAGACTTCTGCTTTCCCGTTCTGTCGGAATTCGTCCCCACCAATTCCAAAGTGGCCAATAGACTTTCCTTGAATGAACTGGATGTTGGCTCTTTAGACATCATTGAGATTCGGTCGTCCTGTATTTCCCATCATGATCTCCAGGTGGTTCCAGACGATTCCACTGAGAGGTTACATTTTTTATCTTCTGACTTTAGTGCACCACAAACATTTGGACCTCAGGTGATTCTTTGAGCAATTTTTTTTACTGTATCTCCACAGGCCTTTAATAAGGATAAAACAGACTTATTATCTTCACCAAGGAGGTTGTGATTTCTGTTCTTCATTAGCAGGATTGTACAAAAACTACTTACAAGTGTTTTTTTACATGCAGATTAGATTTTTTTTTACTTTCTTTAACATTGTGATAATTGTTTTTAACATATTCACCAATTTTGACCCAAATACACAGTCCTAAACAGTGGTAAATCAAGATCTGCACATTATTCCCAGAAAACCATTATGAATATGTTGATAAAGGGAAAAAAAACTATTCCTGTATCTGCCCCTTAATCCACATCTTCACCAAAATTGTATGTGTTCTTCCCAGACCCCATCCCTCCACCAGTTTGTGTGTAATCCTGCTAAATATAGTCCAACAAACAACATAGCCTCCTTGGTGAGGGTAAAAAAGCCGTTGCAGAAGTTTTTATGTCCTTCAGTGAAATAAAAATGTGACAGAGTGGAATGAAAAGTGAAGAATGAATGGTGAACATATAGAAATGCCATTTGGGATGTTTGTTTGTTACCTTTGACCACCTAAAGCCGGCTGTGGTGAACTCATGAAGTGGAATGTGAGACAGCTGCGTACAAAAAGCAGAGAGAGAGAAAGACAGGAGAAAAGAGAGCAAGGGAAGGGGGTGTTGACAGTGAGGAGAGGTCCAAAATGGATGAGAGACAGAAGTAAGGAAGGAAGAGGAGAAAAAAGGAATACAGAAAATGGGAAAGAACAAAAGAGGACAAAAGGGGGAAAGATAAATAAAAGAATAGGCAGCAGGATGGGTGTTGAAAAGTATGGAAGTATAAAGAATGTAGAGGGCCCAAATAAAGGTGAAGAGGAGATAAGAGAGATATGTACAGGGAGGAGAAGCAGAGAAAAAGAGAAAAGCTGTAAGAAATGCTCAAGTGAAAAAACAAGCTGTACAGCAAAGGAGGAAAAAGGAGAGACAAATACGTCAGATGAAAGAAAGTGCAGACAGTGCAGTAAGTTGCACTCAGCAACACAAGCAGTGTTAAAACTGCAATTCAGACGAGACACAAAGAGGAGGAGAGGTTAGGAGGGAAAAGAGGGAATAGATGACAGGAACCTAAAGGAAAGAGAAAGGGAGAAAGAGGAGAGAAAAGCCTTTGGCCGACATCAGAGATGTAGAGACTGAGGGATGGAGGGATGCAGGGAGGGGTGAGGAGTGACCGGGCCCGGCTGGAAAAGAAGGAGAGCAGGAGGAGAGGAGGAGAGGACAGCAATCCCTTCAGTCTTCTGAACAAGTATGTGTTTGTGTGTAAGAGCGACTTCAAACGCATTTCGAGTGAAAGAAATTAAAGAAGAAGGAAGTGCACCGGGTTCAACAATTAAAATTATGTGGTTAATAAAAGACGGAAAGCTGGAGAGCAGAAGACAGATGGAGTGTGTCACTGTTGCCTCACCACTCTGTCTCACACATACACCTTTTTTGATCACATGTACACTAGTGACTCATGGCGAGCAGAATAGGTCGAATATAATTTCATGTGGTCAACAATTTTTGCTGTCCATGGAACAAACGCACACACACGCGCACACACACACAGGATCTGTCAATAAATGGCTGCATATTAACGGTGTGCGTGCGTGTGTGTGCAAATGCTGTAAAATGTGTGTGTTCTTTTACACACGCCGTCCTCATTAAGGTCGGAAATTGTCTCTCCCTCTGTCATCATTTTATGAATCATTATGTGAAACATTAATTGCAGTGACGTGGTCGTAAAACAGGGCCACAAAAATATTTATTTATAATTTGACTAGTGTATATCGAGACACCTTTCCCGTTAGAGAGCCGTGTCCATCTGGCGCCCGCTGAATGCCATGTTGTGCCCAGTCCGTGCACTGTTTAAACAGCAGTTAGCACTTCTTTCCGCCATGTTTGCGCGTCTGGAGAAATGTATGTATGTGGACCACTGTCTTGTGTATTACTATCCTGTCTGCGAGTGTGGGCGCACACACGTGTATGTGCGTGTGTGTTTGTGTGCGCTGAAAGGCTGAGTTAGCGCTGTTGATGTTGGGTGAGAGCTTGGCTGCCATCTCCACTCGTTCACCGCACGCTGACGTTCCAGCTCCTTCCTCCTTCACTCAAGCATTTGAGTAGGAGGACGCTCTCCAGCACCCTGTCCTGGCCTAAATGGCCTCGAGTCTGTCTAATTAAAGCTGCCACTTCTGGCTTTTTCAAGTATTTCTATACAGCGCTGATAAATTAAAAGTGATAGCTTGGCACAAATGGCTCTAAACAAATTAAACCGCAGTCCGCTTCAGGAGGATAAACATGTTGGAAGTGACTTTTTTATCTTTCCCTCACTACACAATCTTCGAGGTTTAAGGCTCTGATACATCTTTGTTTTGGGACGTTAAAATCACACCATAGGTTACTACTGTATGAAACATTTGATTAAATTGTTCCAGTAACTATGGAGACACAGGAAGATAAAAGTGGCCTCTGTGTATTTTTGCTTGTTCGCGAAGAGCCCTGAGTGCAAGGCGGATTAGTCTCCAATAAAAAGACGGCAAATTAAAAGAACAACAAAACAGAGAGAATCGTGTATTATTGTACATTAACTCCTGGTGTAATACTGATATACAGTATGTACTGTACAATTAATTAAGTACAAAGGTAGAAAGGAGCAATTAATACGTATCGCCAAAACTGTGATGATATACTCAGTGTTCATTATTTTAACTGTGATAAAAAGGCTTGAAATGTATTTCTCATCCGTCCAATTTCCAAACTCCTTCTCTTTTTTTCGTTACATGTTTATGGCTGTTTAATTTAAATCTGAAATGTCCATCCCTCATCCTATTGTAAATAGCACTTTCTCCTGAAGCTGTGCATAGCCACAAGGTTTGTGTTTTACATTTAACTTAGTTCCTAAACCAAAGGACACAACAGAAACAAAAGCCAAGGGCCTAATTTTAAACTTGCTTTAAAACATGTAGGTAAGTTCCTGAAAAGGTCCCTGAGTTCAAATGGTGGAAACTAGCTATGTTTTAAAAATGCAAGTGATCGTGACGTGAAACAACATGAAATCAAATCAAATTAAAGTGTTCTCTAAAGCACTGATCAGTACTACATACAGATTGGCTTCCTGTGCTTGCTCAAACCCTTCATCAAAGCTTCATGAATTCAAATATCAAAGTCCAATATATTATTTCTTTTCAGTTGCATCATTACATCAAAAGGAAAATCGGACCTGTTACGTGCATCATTTTAACCGTGTTTGTCTGTAGTACTTAGCAACTCTGAAAACTACAGGATCTTGCCATGAATTTGAAATAAAGCTCTGTGATTTTTGGACGTGCCTTTTCGCACACGGAGCAGAACAAAGCTAAATTTGTCGTTTAAGCCTCATTTCACCTTTGGTGCATGTGCCACGTGTCTGGCTCCGCCCATCCGCCACGTCTCTTTTTCATACATCCGTCCACGGGTCTTTGCTCCTAACCCTACCTGGAACTTACGTCTGCCGTGGCGCCCATTAACATTTACCATGAATGAAGGCGTCAGCGAAATACCTCCAGAGTAAAACATCTGTTTGCATGCCTGTCTCTCCGTGTCTGTCCAGAAGAGGTCTGGTAAGTAAAGGCCAGTGAGGACGGCCAACATTTAGAGTCAGTAATAACAATGGAGTCCAGCCGGGGGTGCCAAGAGCTACAGCGGGCCATGTTTTCTCAGGGCAGTTTTCATCCTTACAGCCCACGCTGTTTTTTCCCCACTTGTCAAAACCCATCTTGGCTCTGAGGAACATTTCCCATCTCTGTGGCCTTGTTAAGTCATTGGTGCCCAGGAGAACCCCCCCCACACACACACACACACACACACACACACACACACACACACACACACACACACACACACACACACACACACACACACACACACACACACACACACACACACACACACACACACACACACACACACACACACACACACACACACACACACACACACACACACACACACAGGTCTGAGGTTGAATCCACTGACCCCTTCCCTTCCAAACCCCGCTTGGAGCTTTCCTACTGTCTCAGTATAGATGCAACAGATTACAAATTGGAGTGGTCGGCTCGCGCCCGGTTTGAGGAAAAGCCGTTTGTGCGTCGCCGGCCGAGGAGGACAAAACACAAGCTGTTCTTTAAATTGGGACGTGTTTACCTCTCCTCCAAATGAGGAGTGACTGGGCAAACACACATCCAGAGCCACACCTGAATGAGCTCAGTTGGCACGGGGCATGTGTGTCGCCGCCACCATTAGCTACTTTTGGCATGGCGTTGTTTAGCTATGTCAAAAAGGCTTTTTATTTTGCCATTAAGATATTTGTCTGTGTGTGTTTTCTTGTTTGTCCGTCCAAATGTCCCCAAAGGACAGAAATGAGGACGATTGTGACTACGTGAATTAAAAAAAAAGCAGCTTAAAGGGTTTGAGTTAAAGGAAAGATTTGGTTCACACATTTATTGGTAGGGAAAAGGAATCGTAGGCAATGCGGGTGTTGTGTGTTTATTTGCTATAGCGTGAGAGAGTACCTGTTTCTCGGAGTGGACGCGTGCATGCTCCTCCTGGGCGAGCACCAGCTCCCGCTCTGTTGTGATCTGAACGCTTTCCCTCAGCGCCTCCTCCAGCTCTTCGATGCGGTCCTCTTTATGACGGAGGGAGTCCTACAGAGAGAAAGCGTGCAACGACAAGACAGTATAGATAGTTTTAGAGTGGGTTAATGCAGCATTTATTAAAGATGGAGTCAATAAAAAAAAAGAATGGGGAAGGGAATTTCAATAGTATTGTGGGCCTTTGGCCACAGACAAAGTATTCATCCTGGGAGGAACATCTGCAAATCCTCCAAAAGGTTACGGAGACAATTCACTCCAAACCACAAATGTGAACCTCATGGTGATGCTAGAAGTAAAGTCAGGGGCTCAGGGGAAGTCAAAGACCATGAATGACAATAAAAGATTTTACAGCAATCCAACCAAAAATGGTTGAGCTATTTTAGTCTGGACCAAAGTGATGGACGTGCAACCCTACGATGGCAAACGTGATTAAAAACACAAAACGTAAATCAAATCCAGCCTCTGCAGAGACAGTATTTGTGTGTTTTAAATCATTGCAAATTGATTATTTTTGGACTGTTTGCTTTGATAAAACAAACTCTCTGACTCTGGTCAATTGAGATTACAGTTTTTCACAATTTTCTGACATTTACAGTTACTTTGAGCTCTAGAAACTTGGAACATACAACATCTCTAATTCAGTGATGACCACTTTTGTGAAAATGTATTTGATTTCAATAATTGCAATAACGTATATTTGGCAGCGTGGCTCTGTTCTGGGACCCCCCGCATTAAGGTTCTGAGAACAACAGCTAAAAGACCCAGGCACAGAACAGAGCAGGCAGCAATGACAGTGATTGGGTCAAATTCAGTATGAAAAGAAGGTGCTTGGGTGGAGGTGGGTTGCAAAATGGCTTTTTCAGTGGATGCAGGAAAAAGGGCAGGCAGCTAAAGCATCTTAAATAAAGTGCACAATATGAGCTAGGACAATTTTAAGCTTAGGAGGGGATCATCTGGGCCATTAGGCCGGCATAAAGATCTGCTACTCACAGTGCACGTACACTGGGTTGTGGCTGAGCTTGACTTTGTGACCTGCCTGAACGAACGCTATGCTCAGTTTTCTATAAGAGTTTTCTCCCCTTCGTTATCAAGAGGTTTCTTTATTTATTTTGGGTCCAAAGGTTATTTTGGGGATGCTTCTGGGGATTGCAGCGTAGATTAGGCCCAAAAATTCACGAGGTGTACGCCTACGTTGTACAAAACCATCCTTGATCTGACATCCACCACATCTGACAGTGTGTGTTCTAAGTTTCCCTCAAAAGCAGCTTTCCCTGTCACATCTCGCCTAAGACCTCCCCAGAGTCAAAACCTTGGACACTCCTCATTCCGATGTGCTGCTTCCTGCGACTGGAACAAGCTGCAAAAAGACTCACAAATCACACGATCGGATTTCCATCTGCCTCCGAGGACTCAAGAATTCCCGATCAAGTAAAACGAATGAACTTCCCACCAATGCCCTATAAAAATAGAGCTATTTCTTCTTCTTGCCAGGCGACTTTCCTGGTTACAGTCGAATGGCTAACTGGTGGAGACAGGGTGGGACCCAGAGGATGAGACATTACAACTGGCCGTGAACAAACCTCCGGAACATCTCCAACACATGTGCTGTGAATCCGCATCCAGGTCCAACATTACTTGGTGTCTGACTATGCAGCGACGCAGACAGATCTTAATTGAATTAAATATTCTCATTGTTTGGAGTTAAATTCTCACTTGCATTCCATTTACCGTCCTGAGTGCTGGTTAAACACACACTAGTTATGGTTGTGACCGCTGCGGTCTCATAAGTCTGAGTGACTCACATAGCTATCAGCTCATCACCTAACCACACGCATATGCATGAATGACAACTTCCAAACTGCTTAAGCCGAGGATCACTCACCGCCACAGGGAGCGAATGCTGATTCGCGTGCGCACACATGCACGCACAGAAAGAGTGTTTTCATCTGCCTCTAATCAGAGAGACCAATGAGGTTAACGATTACTGGAAGAGGAGAGGCAGGGCGAAGGGGAGGATGGACGAGGAGAAAAAAGGAAAAGAGGGAAAGTTTAGGTAAAATCAAAAGTAGTGAATTAGAGGTGAAAGGGAGGAAATATGAGGGAATATGAAGAAAACCGCAGCCATTATCATCACCCGACACATGGCTGCTCATCTCGTGGTCACTTGACGCCACAGCAGAAAATGAGGAGATGCTCTCTCACCACAGGAAGCGTTAAAAACCCACAGCATTCATTTCATCGTTCGTGGTTGTCTTCTTTCCCCTCTAATCACCTCTCCTCTCATTTTATCAACCTTTTTTCCCCCTTTGCCTCTCCATCTTCCATCTGCTCGCCCTGTCAGTCATCCTCCTCAGTTACCCCCTCTCACACTCCCTGAGCGAGAGCTGCATCCCGCGCGCGTGTGTGTGTGAGTGTGTTTGACATTGCCTCAGGCTGCTCCCTGTCATAACTGTCACATTACGATGAAGCATTGTTGTGATAGCAGACTATATTCAAGGTAGGACATGGAGGAGGAGGAGAGAAACTTTTTCCTTTCTCACTTTCTTCACTCTCTCGCTTTACCCCTCCAACCTCTTACAGTTCCTTCCCTCCTCTTCCACCCTCTTTCCTACCTGTATCTGCTGGGAGCTTTCATTCAGATTGTCCTCTCTCTTCTTGGCCTCCTCCATCAGCATGGCGTTCTTGCTTTTCTCCTGCTGCTCCTTGTGCCTCAGGTTGGCCGCCTTTTTAGACTGGTCCTTCATCTGCCTGCAACGCACAAGCACACACAAAACCAAAAAATCAATAGTTGAAGTCAATAAAGCAAAAGATACAGACACTCACTAAACACAGATGTCGACAGAAGATGGGGGAAGAGGACGATGACCACACACTGAGCTGTAAGTGTGAGGAGCAGCTTTATATATAAAGACATTAACTGGTAGTGATCTTGGATAAGTGGTATCTTCAATAAGACATAAAATAAGATAAAATACGAAAACGAAAAGGGTATTCAATTCAAATTCAGAGAGGTCCAGATAGAGAAGATTTCCTCAAGCAAAGATCCAGAACATAGTAATGTCTATCTAGTGTAATGGTTCAGCACAACATAGAAAAGAAGAATGATCAATCTAAAAGTGGAGGCTATGCTGAATTTAACACATGGACTTGGACCATGGACCTAGTTAATTAAAGTAGACTTAACATCCAAGATGATGAATGTGCAAGTCCCTGAGTTATGTCCAACGAGAACATTGGCTGCAAATCATTACTCTATTTCATACATTCCTGTCAATTAATATCAGGAAAAAAATGGGGAAATTCTTTGAATGAGTCTGAATAACCCAAATAGAAGAATGGGATATTACTGGAAATGCCCACTTGTCCCTTGCAAACGATACATGAAGAACAGATCCAACACAATTCTAAAAAAACAACGTAGGAACTGTATTTCTTCCAGAAATAAGGAACATTTACATCTGGGGGCATTGTAGTGCTATATCCTTATTTATAGTGAAGCTGCTGAAAGTACCAGTTTTATCCTGTCACAGCATTAACATGAATCTGCCACAAAGACCCCACATGTATGCACACAAACAAACAGCAATACCAGCTAAACTGAAATCACTGGGATCTACAATGCTGCCGGATGACATTTAATATATCGAATCAAACCGTCAAATTCACAACACATTCAGGACACAGTACCTGCTTGTGCCGCGAAGAATAAAAGACACAGGGATTAACTGTTCTGTACGATACAGTGCAGATATAAAAATCCCTTGGGGCAAATATAATGTAAAGATCAGTGACTGAATTCAATGAAAAGCTATGAATCAATGACGAGATGACATCTGAGATTCTCCACAGCGGGAAGCATGGGGTTCTTTTCAGAGGGGGGATTACTGGGTGTCGGGAAGCGGAGTCTAAATCATCGTCTGGGGAATGACGGAGAAAGAGCGCGCAGGAAAAAACGAGGGAGGAAGAGAGAGCGGTATTCTTCATGGGAGCCGCAGGGTTTGGGAACGGAGAAAGGGTTTGATCCCTGTTTAAGCTGTCTGGAAGCCATTGTGGCTCTGTCACAGACCTACAGTATCAGCTATCACACCAGCTTGACTTGATCAGAATCTCTCATACCTTAAACACACACACACACACACACACACACACACACACACACACACACACACACACACACACACACACACACACACACACACACACACACACACACACACACACACACACACACACACACACACACACACACACACACACACACACACACACACACACACACACACACACACACAGGAAAAGACACTTGTGAGACAAAAGTAAACAACAGGCTGAGACATTAGAAATTGATCAAACTCAATAAAAGTCATTCTTTCTGCGTGCTGCATATGCCTCGAGTCTTTTGTATGTTTGCATTTAAAAAAAAAATCTGTGTACAGTTCGTCTGCCTGCACTGTGAAAATATTTACGCATGTGTGTTCCTGCTATCATAACCTTTTTTTATAGACTCGTAGATTATCTATTTTCTCCACATCCACTGCTGCAGCTGCCAGTAACCGACCTCCAGTGATGGGAATCCACGGCGAGCACCATCTCGCACCAGGAGCAAAGTATGTGCACTCGCGGGAAATCACTTTCACGAGCCGTACGCTGCGTTTGACCTTTGAGTCCACGTCACAAAACGCTGAGCTCGACTTTTTGAAATCATGCAATCTAACAGGTATGCTGTGTCACATATAACTTCCACCAAAGAGACTACGTTTTCTCTTTGTAAGTTTGTTTGTCTGTTCGTTAGCTGGGCTGCTGGATGTGTCAGGAAAAAAAACCTGTAAAAAAGTTGGTGTGGATCCAAATAAATCAAATAAATACTCACAGCCGAAGTCATTGTCTAGAGTGTAAATATTTAATCACATCCCTTTCTTTTATTGTTCCCATCTTCCTACGCCTTCAACTACCTGCTAAACTAAGCTAAAAATAATGGAGGTCATCCATCAAATTTCTTTTGCATCAGTATGACTGCCAGGGAAGTTGAGAAATGATATTGGCAGACGATGGAAACATAAAATCCTCAATGTGTTTGCTAAAAGGTCCAGGGGGCCCGATTGCAAACTGTCCAGAGAAATTTGGGAAGCTGGAGGAAAAACTGATATTTGACGACAGGGGCCAAAAAAACGCTCTGCAGCACCTGGCTGCTCAAAACTCGCAGAATAACAATCGGCGTGCGTGAGTGTGGTTTCCACTTGTGTTGTCTTTGTGTGCGGCTTATAAGTGTGAAGCATAACGTCAGATTCATTATGGGGATTTTTTTTTGGTATCCTCTGTTGGGTGCTGATTTCTATTTGAAAACTTGGGATCGATTTTGCGCTATACGCCCTGTGTGCATGTGTAACAGGTCATAAACAGGCAGGAATGTTCCTATTGGAGGATTTCCAGGAAGCTCCAACCATCTGGTTAGCTCTCTGAGGTTTCCCCTGCTTCATGCTACATTTACTCCATGTATGTGCACGTTGAACGGACATTTGGTCTGCGATGTTTCCTATTGACTCAGCACTCAGATCTTACTTACACTCTCACTCTTTCCTATTTCCCTTTTTCTAACACTAAACACTTGTTTTGCTCAGCCCCTCTCTTGTTTGGCTGTATCTCTCCTCATGTGTATCATTTACATGGGGAACTATCACGCATCTGCCTCAGACCACAGCGACTTCCTCTTCATCTTCTCTACGCCTTGCTCTCCCAAACCAAACCCTGCTCTTTCCCCGCACTTATTTTTCTACTTTCCTTGGACGCCGCTTTATAATCATTTGCGTGATAGCAATCATTTATTTGCATCAAGCCAATCTGAGAGGACAAATCGTTTTTCTCCTCCTCTTTCCTCTCAGTCTCCTCCAAACCCACACCCTCGCCAAAATGCAACATTACCCTTTACCCTTCGGATAAAAATATTTTCATCAGACCACGGACCATTTCCTCCTCTCCCTGATGTCTGCCTCTCCCTCTTTTGTCACTTCCACCTCCCGTACTCTACCTTCCCTCGCACTCCTCCTCTGTAAAAAAGATAAACCATGGATCACAGGCGGCTGCAACAGAGGTCAAACAATCCCTCTCCAACTTTTTTTTACCATAGGGGTTTTATCATCTGCATATATATTGTCCCTGTGTTTGCTTGTGACAAGTTTCTAGTCCTTCTACATGGATGTAACATGTAGAGATACTCACGACATAAAGTAACAGCTTGAGCTAGAGTTTAAGAATGCAAAAACTACAAATATATAAAATTCTACTGTTAAATGCAGATCGTTATATTCATAAAATCATCTAAACAATTTAACAATTCACAATTTCTCACTTTCAAATGAGGAAAAAGGCTGTGGGTTTGTAATAATCCTAGCAGGCAGGAAGAGATTAATATACTGATAATGACATGACCATGATTCCAATTCTATGACACTAAATGCATCATTAGTTTAAATAAATGGATATTATCATCTAGTAACTTCATTATGAGGCAGTTACCGAATCTCTTACTTCTCTATTTCATCCTCATCTCCGTCCTCCCTGTGGAAAACCCCTGAGAAAGGAGAATTTCTCCACAGGGTTTGATAAAGTATGAAAGTATCTATATTTCTGTATTGTTATGCAACTCTGACTGTTAAATGAGTTCAGATTCTGCTGTACTGTACACCATGTGTCAGGCCAGTCCTTTCTTTCCATTTCCACCCCTCTCTGTCGTGATGAACACACCAGATGTACCATGAATATAGATTTTTGGAAAATTGCAGTTTTGATTTGAACTCAATGGCTCGGCTGAAGTTGTTTTAATGCGCGAAATGTTCCTTTGCTCTACCCACAATGCTGTAAACACAACATGCTAATGTGCAGTGAAACCGCGTCTATACACACACATCAAAAAGTGCTCATGTACTTAATTATGCAGTCTTTGAAACGCTGTATGAGCGAACACGCAGGAAGACGTTTACTCAAACTGTGGTGATATGATGCACGCAAGCACACCATGTGCGGACAGACTCACACAGACACACAAAGGCATACACAGTACACACACACAACTATGCACTCGTTGACATACAGTATGCACGCACACAAGGTACAAGCTAAACTGTGGTGATATGATGCATGCACACAGGCACACGCACACAAACACACATAGATAGAAAGTGGGAGAACTGTACCAAACACAACCTGCTTTGTATTAGATCAAATTTCTGGGTTGGACCACACACACATTTTTAAAGCACAGACACACACACAGACAGACAAACACACACAGTTGTGCGTGCACCTTCACATAAACCAACAACATGCATCCGTTTCCCACCATTTACAGAAATACACTCATATAAACACTGTGGCACATACTGTAAATCATAAATCACGCTACCACAAACAAACACAAACATACTTGTTGACAGCCCTTTGAAATTCCTAAATTTATCAAGACCACAATAATATCTATACGTACTAATGCTAAACGCACAGAGTATTATATGAACTACCCAAATATACCAACATAGAATAACCTTCATTAAAGCTTAAAGTTGTAAAATAGTGAGTCCTGCTCTCAACCACCAGAAAAAAAACTAAAAACAAACACACATTCACACATTTTATAATCTTCAGTAAACATCAAGCGTTCCAAAATAAAAAAACAACATTTTAACCTCCCTCATTAGCATGCTGCTGATATTCAGGGAGCCACATTAAGGTAATATTAATATTACATTTGGAGCCCTGTATAAATATTTGATCAGAAATGCTCTGGGGGCTCATGTATGTTTACTGCACACAGTTCAACCAACATTAACATCAAGGATTTTCTTTTACTGTTCGGAATTCAGTATTTCCTTTGAAAAATACAGGAAACATTGGTTTGGCTTACTAAGCCTGTAAAAACTAGGAAACATACAAAATAAACGATCATAAGCACGATACTGTAGTCTGGTCTTTCTCACGTCGGATGCGGAAGAGAATCTTGCAGTACAAGGAGGACATTTTTGAGGAATGAAGAAAGAAATAATAATAACAACAATAATTTAAGGTTTGCAGAATGGCAGTGGGATATCCCTTGGGTGGACCAGTTAATTTGTGGGGTAAATAAGGAGGTAAGGCAGCTGGGGCCTTTGTGTGGATATGTGTACTAGGTGCCATGATGTGGGATACTCGAAGAAAGCCTTTAAAAACACTGTGATAAAACTGCAGACAGAGTGAAATGTCTTTTTCAATTGCTCCTGTCCTTATGAAAATAAATCACATTAAGGGGATACTTCCACACTTGAGAACGAAGCACGCACTGAGCTGAGAGTGTTTCGATAAGAGTAACAGTGTAAGCATGTAAAGAGGGAGCTGGAGTTGATGTTGGCAGTGTCTCTGTTTAACATGGAGGACAACAAAGTCCCTGAGTGAAACATTGACACTACTCATAGGCCCCGCTCGTATACCTGCCATTAACAGGCGTCCTGGCTGAACCGGTCGCGAGGGAACGGCTCCGAGCACAGGTGTGAAAGAGCTCAAGAAGCGTCGAGGGCGAATTATGATCCAAACGCTCTGTGAGCACAGGAAGGGGACAGCCCTGTATTACTGTGTAATAAAACAAAACAATACAAAAACACCTCCCTCCTCCCCAGTACTATGTGCTTTCCTCACTGATGGATGGAGTTAACTTCCTCTCCGCCTGTGACCCATTAAATACCATAACAACGAGAATGAAATGTCTTTTTTTAATTGCTCCTGCTCCGGTGAAAAAATAAATAAATCACATTTTAGGGATATATCCACACTTCACTAACCATTCACTGAAGTGAAAGTGTTTCGATAAGAGTAATAAGCATATAAGAGAGATGAGGGGTTGAGGTTTGAGTTCTCCTGAAGCGGTCGGAGAGATCTCCCTCCATTTGATGCTATACTGTCCTATCAATAACGGCAAAATGCTCCGATTATATCTTAAAAAACATATTAATCTGACTACCAAATATAAATTTTCTTATTTTTTCCTCTTACTTCCTTCTGTGTCTGTCTCTTTATGTATCTCTACCCTTCCAGTAAATCATCTGTAACAATAAGGTTATTCTGTCCCACTTATCTGTACATTTACAGAATAAATGTTGCACTACTTTCTTCTCTTGTTTTTGTCTCGCTTAACCAATAAAAAAAGAAACAATCCAAGCTTCCCGACCACCTTTTTAGGTTTGTTTGAATGTTTCTTTCTCTGGTATAAAAACAATATTTTATAGGCATTGAGTTCAGTTTATGCCAAAGCAAAAAGTCACTAATTCATTACTCGTCTACATATTGTGTTTAGATAAGGTTGAAAAAAACATGCAAAGAAAAAAGGGTTGTTTTTTTATTAGGTATTCTGTAAGATCCCAAACAATGAGAAGCTACAAAATGCAAATATAAATATGACAATACTACAAAGCAGAAAAATACTCCACTAATCAAAACTGTGCCCTGTGTGTGTCTGTGTGTGTGTGTGTGCAGGTATCTTAAAATATAACTCAGTACTCATGTCTTCTCTACTGTTGTCACCCACTTGCTTAAAAGTGTGTATGTGTGTGGAATACAGAAAAAAAACGTGCATGGTCGCTGATACCTTGCGTGTGCGTGTGCATGTGTCTGCTTGTTGTCACCCATTAGCTGACAAATCCGCGCACAACCTCAGCGCTCAGAGTCGCACATGACCTCAAAGGGATCACACTCACACACAAAAGAAACAATGCAATTCCTTTTAAAAGCTACAGAAACCTTGATGTCATCGACTTGGCAGTGGAAGAGGAGTTCCTTAGCTCAAGATCAAAACAGCCAGAGGAAAAAAAATACAGGATGAGAGAAAAAAGGATAGAAGAAGAAAGATACGTTTTTTTGTCATTTTTTTGTTACCAGCAAGTTTTCTCTCTTTTCTCTCTTTCTTGTGTCTATCCCCCTCTAGAGTTGAATCACAAAACATCCGAACAACAGCGATGATAAAGCTGACAAGACGGCAGGGGGATCAGTGGCTCTACCAGCAAAGAAAGAGCTGGCACTCAGACCACCAGATTTATGCAGGAAACAGAAGGATGAAGTGGTTATTATGTGGTTGATCACAATGTGTTGGTCAGAGATATTTCAATATGACTTTAATATGTCTGTTAGAAAAGACCGAATTCAGACGTCGGGGGTTTTCATGCTGAAATGTCATTAGAGTCACTTTCTGAGTAAAGACCATAGACTGAATATTAAGATGTGGCGTCATTGGCACAAGATGGCGGCGTTTCTATGCAGCAATATTTTGGCTTAATTTCTGGATAGTGGAAGGAAATAGACTTGGACCAAGCTATATAATGCTACACTCAAAGGAATAGTTGGAGACAGTTAGCTTAGCTAAGCAAAAAGATTGATTTCATGAGTTTTGGAGGTGCTGCTAAGGAGACATTTACAGCCCTGGACTGAAAAAGGCTGGCTGTTACGTTCGTATGCTAAGCTAACTATCCCTTGGCTAGAGCGTACTTATCGTACAGATATGATAGTGGTGTCCATATTTTCTCCAAATTCTCCAGAAGAATGTTAATATGCTTGTTTCCCAAAATGTCAGACTGTTCCTCTCAGCCCCCACACTAAAAGTTAATGGTCTAATTGAGGTCATGACAACTTTGAGAGTCAAACACGGGGACACAGGCCAGGAAAGATAGTGAACTACGAGTGGAGCAGATGAAAAATGGTTCGCCACAACTTGAGCGGAGTCCCAGGCCATCTCGGCCGCTTAACAAAATCTGGAGTGATTTCTCTAGAGCAGCCGCAAAGACAGAAACCCAGAAGAAGTAAGAAGACCTCTGAGCAAAAGTTCACGGCTGTCCAAGTTAATAATGGCAACTCGCCGCGGCAACGTTTTTTGCTTGTTTGCTGTGGGAGCCTCAAATTTAAAGTTATTAAGTCAGTGCTTGCATTAAAAGTTCAAATAGTGGTGTAGTGATGAGACTAGCAGAGAGTTATCAACGAAGGGTGAAAGAACAAGACAATGATGTTTCCTCTTGAAATATAGCAGCGTTGTGTCAGAGAACAAGAGCAGAGGGAGAGTCAAGGTGTCTCCCTCAAAGACAGACAGACACGATGAGAATGATTAAAAGAGTTTGTGACGGAGTGAGTGAGATGAGAGAGCGTCTCGATGCAAGGACAAGGAGTATGACAATGAAGGAGAGAGATGAGAGAGACAGTGATGGAGGATGGATGGAAGAAAAATAGGCATGCGGTACTAACCTTGAGGCAAAACTGGGTAGAGCGGGAGACAGTGTTGCATTGAAAAGATAAAAGAGAGAGAAAGAGAGAAGGAGCAGGAAAAGGTGAGAGAGGGGAGAGAGGAGTTGAGCGTTAGGTTAGTCAGCTTGATCACCCTTCAAAGAGGAAAGAGATGAGAGACAGGACAGAGACAGGACAGACAGACGGGACATGGCCAGGCAAACAGCTGGGCAGGCAGGTAGACGGTCACACAGACAGATCAGTCAAATGCAGGCATTGCTTAGACGCCCGCTCATCTTATAGGACCTCTACAGGCTTGACCTCTGAACATATGAAGAGATAACGCAGACTTCCATGTGTTTTTTGAGCCCAAGTAGATTATATGACTATTCTTTGATGAAACACATTAATGCTAGTTTTAATATCACATTTGAAACCAAATTTATAGCTTTTTTTTTTTACATTCATGGGTTGAACACGGCTCATAACGTCTCTGCATCATGAAATTTATACATATTCGAAAATGTGACATCCTCTGAGGGAATCTGGAGAGCGGCACTCATTTTCAAATCTATCCTGAGAGGAAAACCCTCAGACAACAGATCCTCTACTAGACGTATCCCATCCTCTTCTGCCCCCCCATGTCCTCAGACACAGCTGTCTCACACACACACCGTTTGAACTACTACCTGAGATAGTTGCCTATGCCTGTGACAGCTCAGGACTTCTCCTCCTCCGGTTGCTTCAGCCCCCGCTGTCTCAGCAGCGCCCACCTGTGCCGGCGGTTCAAACGGTTCAGGACGACCATGGTCTTTGCCATCAGGAAACCCCGGAGATGAAAAACCTTCTACC
This sequence comes from Limanda limanda, assembly GCF_963576545.1. Lineage (NCBI taxonomy): Eukaryota > Metazoa > Chordata > Actinopteri > Pleuronectiformes > Pleuronectidae > Limanda > Limanda limanda. The sequence continues at coordinate 14,991,821 of NC_083636.1, forward strand.
TCATACGCCATTTTTCGTCACAAATGTGTGTGTGCTGCTACTGGAATCGTCTCTCATATCTAGACAACCACGATAACTTAGCTTTAGCATGCTAATTGTTATGACGTATTTGCATCTTAGCCCCACCTCCCGGCAGTGTGTTCTGTTCTAAAGGATTTTTTTGCATCTCCAGGGAAAAACACTTAAGCCAAAACTTGAACTTTAAAACTGCAGTTACACTCTAAGGGAACACATGAAAATCCAATAACAACCCATGGAAAGTGAGCAATTAGCCAATCAAAGCAGACGCTGAGACTGAGATCACTACCAATTATTTCTTCTTCAATAGTTTGGACACTGCAGACCACTTCTCTGGCTTCCTCCTGGGGTCACTTGGACAGTGAGCGGATTGTGGAGCGGTGGAAAAGTCTATTAAAAAGGCGCACGACATGCAAACGTTAAGATATGAAATTGGAAGAAAATTTACTTCCTAATTTGGTCGGCCCCAAAAGTATTCCACACAATCACTCCTCCTGAAACTGGCACGGCCCGAACTCCAGGGTGAGCTTATGCCTGGGAACGCACACAGGTGTCAGCGTGCCAGAGACAAATTGTCCATTACAGAACAATATAACACGCAATAAACTTCACTAATTTACCATTACTCAAGTTTATATTCTACATATCTCCAAACCACTTTCCCCTTTCTCTAATTTTCTCTCCATTTTTTCCCTTGCCAGTCTTTTCTGTCAGTTTCATTTTCTGTTTCTCTATCAGCGCTATGTTGCCTTCAGCGTTTCTTTTCTCTCTCTCTCAACTTCTCCACCCGTTATTTCACTGTTTTTCTCCCTCTACCACCACCTTCCTTTCCCTCTTTCTTTCCCTCTCTCTCTGTTTTCCACTCTTCCATCCAAATCCTTTATTTTGGCCATCAGGGCAGATTTTCAGCTCCATTTCCCCTCAGTGTGAAGTCACCCAGTCTGCTCCAATTACCATCCTAGTTACTGAAATAAATAACCTGGTACCATTACAGCTGCTTTTACACTAGAGGAGAACGACAGAGGCTTTATTTTTACTCTTATTTTACCCACATCTGATCTTTTCATTAGTAGCGTTCCCAGTGTTCACTCGTAGCCCAGGGTTAGTCGTGGTGCCAAGCTACGAGTTGGCTAAGGGCAAATTTATCCTTATCTGACATACCTGCTACCTCCAGGCTAAGTCTACAAATTTACGGCAGGGTAATGTAGCCCTGGGATAAAGTCTGTATTAGTAGGGCCAATGTTTAGCCTAGTTAATGACTGTATAAAAAAGTTTAAAACACACTATATTTTTGTTGAAAGGTTTCCACACCATCAAGCATAAGACATCTGTGGATAACCAGTAACATAGGAGTTAGGTTAAAATGGCGCAGAGGTATAATGACAGTAGTTTTTGATGCAGTTTGGTAAATTAACTTTTATCGCTCATTCTATCATTCTGTTATTTTTATTCTGTTTGCCTGATGAAAGTCTAGTACCTGATTTCCAGTTGGACAGTGTGGGGGAGATCTACCATTAGGGACAGCTCTTGGCAAGTAAAGGAATTAGTTTTGATGCTGAACGTTTCCTCTAGACTGGAAAGTCAACAGCTACTAATGCTAATGTTGGCTCTGGAGCAATAGCAAATACTCCATATAGCACCTTGAATGCTTAACCACAGTGTTGAGTTAACCAGGGGTACAGCTTCCTTCATCATACAACCAACAGCTAAAGCAAACCTATCTTCGCATGTTCTAATATAAGCTCTACAAACCAATCACTTCACATCAAAGTAAACGTGAGTGCTGGTCTTTCTTTTTTTTTTTTTTTAATATTCTTTTTATTGGTTTTTAACCATTTTATAGAACAAACATTAGAAAAACAGAACAGACAACAAAACAAACAGAACAACAACAAAAATCCCACCCCAAACTAACAATGAGCACTGCAGTATATATCCTTACACACATATATACATATATTTATATACACACATACACATACCCATACATATATACATATATACATATACACATATATATATATATATATATATATATATATACACACATACATATATACACACATACATCCGTGTATACACAAACATACATACATACACAATCAGCAGGATGACAGGAGATAGACAAGGGAATAGCGTATATAAAATAAAAAGAATGAAACAAATAAAATAAAAGAGCAGTTAGTCCTCCCCTTCCAGAAAAAGAATATGAGTTATGGCTTTTGTAAGAATGAATGCACCGGTTCCCAGATCTTCCAAAACCTGACTGATTTGTGATTGAGGTCGTGGGTCAACTTCTCAATGGGGAAAAGAGCAGAAATCTGCGATATCCACATGTCGACTGTAGGGACCTGAGGGGTTGACCACCTCAGCAAAATACATTTTTTAGCCAAAAATAAAAGAATTATCAACAAAGAATTAGTGTCCGCATCAAAGAGATTGTCTGGGGTATGACTGAGGAGACAGAAAGAGGAAGTCAGCAAGACTATTTTACCCGTGACCTCCTGAATTACAGAGTGTACCCCCTTCCAGAAAGTCTGTATAAGGTCGCATGACCAAAACAAGTGAATAAATGTACCTTTATGTACTTTACATTTATAACAAAGGTTAGAGGTGTCAGGGAACATTCTCTGGAGGCGAACAGGTGTGTAATAGGTTCTAAAAAATTTTTTAAAGTTCTGTTCATGTATGGAGATTGAGGTACATTTGGGGAAAACCCCACTACAGATCTTGTCCCAGTCTATAGGGTTAAACGTCACCTCCAGGTCGCGCTCCCATACCGGCTTCAAAGAGTCATAACCTGAAGATTCAAAATAAAAAAGTGAAACATAAATCTTTGATATCAGTTTTTTGGGAGACTTAGCCAGAATTATTGTGTTTTCCAACTCTGACAGTCCCATGCGAATCTTGCCTGTCCTCAGAAGGGACCCTATGAAGTGACGAATTTGGAGATACTTATAAAAGTCTTTATGAGGAATATTAAAATCAGCCCTGATTTGCTCAAATGGTTTAACAGAGTCGGAGTCCAACAGGTCCATAAAGTTAGATAGGCCCTTAGATGCCCACTCCATCAGACCAATACTCCTAATCTGTGCTGGTAAATCTGGATTCAGAGCCAGGGGAGATCGGAGAGAGAGGACAGGAGGAATATTCTGGTATTTCCTCACGTCTCGCCAGACTAGTAGTGTGTTATAAACAATTATGTTATTCTTGAGATGATTTAAATGATCTATATTATTGATGAATGGAAGGGAAGTAAGTTTTCTGGGATAACAAGATTGAGATTCAAGACCCAACCATAAGGAATCTTTCCTATTCAAAAACCACTCTGACATCATTTTAAGTTGTGCTGACCAATAGTATAGTTGTAGAGAAGGCAATGACAAGCCTCCGAGATCCTTTGGCTTAGTAAGAGTAGAGAACTTAACTCTTGGATGTTTATTGTTCCAGATATAGCGAGATACATGAGAATTCAGAGACTTAAAAAATGCAGAGGTCAGGTAGCACGGGCGATTTTGAAATAAATAGTTCAATCGAGGAAGAATATTCATTTTTATAGTGTTGATTCTCCCGAGGAAAGAAGTTGGTATCGAGGCCCATTTTGTCAGATCGTTCTTAACCCTTTGAATTAGAGGTGAGTAATTAGTTTCAAACAGATTATTTAAATCAGGGGTGACAAAGATACCTAAATATTTAAAACCCCTCCTGGACACTTGGAAAGGAGATTGTATAGACATATCCTGGGGGATATCAAAGGGTGTAACAACCGACTTCCCCAGGTTGATCTTATAACCCGACAGGGCACTGAATGTGGCTATTGATTTCAAAACTGCCGGAATTGTTTTCTCAGGTTTATAAATATATAAAAGGACATCATCTGCAAATAAGGAAATAATGTGGTTTTCCTCACCCACCCCAATCCCAAATATATCAGGGTTAGTTCTGATGGCCTCGGCCAGAGGTTCAATAAACAGTATAAACAGTAAAGGTGACAGGGGGCACCCCTGTCTGCAACCCCTGCGCACCGGGAAGCCATCAGACATCAAACCATTTGTATTAACTGTGGTTATTGGGTCTGTATAGAAGGTTTTAATCATGTTAATGAAATTAGAGCCCAGGCCGAATTTTGCTAACACCGGAAACAGAAAAGACCATTCAACCCGGTCGAAAGCCTTTTCGGCATCAAGGGAGACTATAAGTGCTGGATTTTTGTGTGCGTTAAGATATTGAACAATATTAAGAACGCGACGTACATTGTCTGTGCCATATCTTGATTTTACAAACCCCGCTTGATCTGGGTTTATTATTTTCGGAAGGATGTTTTCCAATCTCCGAGCCAGTACCTTTGCCATAATTTTGTAGTCCACATTGAGGAGACTAATAGGCCTAAATGATGAACAATCTAAAGGGTTTTTATCTTTTTTTAGAAGTAAACTAATGGAAGCGTATCTCCAGGAGGGGGGCATGCCATCTCTCAAGATACCATTAACGGCAGGCATAAAAATTGTGCGGATCTCTGGCCAGAATTTCTTAAATTCCAGTGGAAACCCGTCGGGGCCTGGACACTTCCCATTTGGCATAGACTGAATTGCAGCCCAGACCTCCTCTGGAGTGAATGCAGCATCTAGGCTGTAGCGATCCTCCTCCGCAATAGTAGGTAAAGGGACATTGTTCAAATATGAAGCAATGTCAGCCTCGTCAGCCTTATCTGTACTATACAGGGATTTATAAAAATCCCGGAAAGTACTATTGACAATCGTTGGATCATGTGTGACATCCCCATTCTGTGTTCTTATCATATTAATTGAGCGATCATTATTTAGATTTTTCAGTTGGTGGGCAAGCAGGCGACTGGACTTATTGCCAAATTCATAATATTTCTGTTTAGTGTAAAGTAACAGTTTCTGAACATGGCGAGTATGATCCAAGTTAAGTGCAGTCTTAACAGCGACTAGCGCCTTTAAGTTTGCTAGAGTAGGTGACTGTTTATGTATCTGCTCCAGCCTAGTCAATTCTTTTTCAAGATTCTTTCTGTTTTCCTCTAAAACCTTTTTCTGATGAGAGCTGTAGGATATAAGGTAACCACGTAAAGTGGCTTTAGCTGCATCCCAAATCGTGGCAGAGGACACTGGAGAGCTTTTATTGTCGAGCCAGAATTGTGATAAGTTGTTCCGGACAAAAACGCAAAAAGAGTCACTATTTAAAAATGACGAATTGAATCTCCAAATGGGAGTTCTAGGAATGTTAAATAATGGGTTAATGCATAGATGTACCGGAGCGTGGTCTGATAAGACAATAGAATCTATACAGCAAGTCTGGACAGAGTGTAAAAAGTCTTTGGGAATAAAAAAATAGTCTAGTCTAGAATACGAGTTATGGGGATTTGAATAAAACGTGTAGTCTCTCCTTTTAGGATTTAAATGTCGCCATATATCTATCAATCCGGTATCTGTGCATAAGTTTTTAAGGACAGCAGATGCTCTCGGGTTAGACTTGTTTGCAGGAGAGGATTTATCCAGAGAGATGTTCATTATACAATTCAAATCGCCGGCTAGGAAGCCCAAGCCCTTGCAGTGATGGTTAAACATCAAAATCATTTGCGACATAAACTGGGGTGAATCAATATTTGGTGCATAAATATTGAGAATAGTTATATGTTGTCCAAGAATCGAACCCTTAATCAAAATAAATCTCCCCTCTGAGTCCTTTTCTTCATGTTCCAAGATGAAGGGAAGGTTCTTATTTATAAGAATGGCTGTACCTTTTTTATTCTTTGAATGGGAGGAAAAGTAAACTTTGCCTACCCAGTCCCTCTTAAGTTTCAAATGTTCTGTATCAGATAGCCTGGTTTCCTGAAGTAATGCTATATCACATTTTTGTTTTTTCAAATATGTTAAAATCTTCTTCCTTTTAATTACATGGCCCAGTCCCTGGACATTCCAAGTTATAAGTTTAAGTGAACTAGACATGAGAGCCGCAAAGCCGGAAAGTGATTGAATAGCAGGTGCTGAGTGCGGGGGAATGAGTCAAAATGCAGGCAGTTGTATGAGAAAATAAACCTAGACTCCAATCATCCAACAAAAGGAAAATGAAAAAAGAAAAATATAAACAGCAGCGCTTACCCTCCCCTATCCTGTCCCCGAACGACAGGAATAAACTACCCCAAATTAAGTCACTGGGCATACTAAGCCTAGTCTAAATCCTAGTTTAGCAGGTAGATCACAGTAATAACTAGGACACCAAAAACATTATCCACACCCCAGGCTGAATAATATACAGCACTATGAGGAACCCCCGAGTAATGGGTTTCCAAGTTTTGCCTGGACCACAACATTAGTGCAAAGTGTTCTTTGAATACAGACTACACACAGAGCTGATACGATAAAGATATATGAATTAACAAAACTAAATTAAAAGTGCAAGTGCTGTATTTGTAGCAAAAAGAGAAAAAAAAAGGGGGAAAAAGCACTGCAGTAGAGTATGAAATCACACTAAGTATAATACAAAATGAGAGTAAAATAAAAACACCTTATTCCCAAGGGAAAAAACTACGAGTCGATCAATCAGCTCCGTTGATATTAAACTATTCTCACAAAGTTCATGTGGTGGTCACAGAAAAATACACAATGTTCAGCGGGGGCTCCGTGTGCATGTAAAGTCTGTTCTTTTCCATTGTAACTGGTAACAACTGAGATGCAGAAGAAATTACCTCATTTAAGGGTATCCAGAAATGCAGCTGCAGACTCAGGGGTGTCGAAAAGGCGAATTTGCCCTTCGTGGAGACACCGGAGGCGGGCTGGGTAGGCAAATGCACGGTATTTGTTATGAAGAGCCAGCGCTTTCCCGATGGTGTCAAACTCACGCCGCCTTCGCAGGACCTCCGCTGACAGATCGGGGTAGAACCGCAGCAGGGAGCCGCCATGGTGGATGTCGCGTTTCTTTAGCGCTGCTCTGAGCACAGCCTCTCTTTGGGAGTCTCGCAGAAAGCGGACCAGGACGCTTCTCGGGGGCTTACCCGGGGCCGGAGCGGGAGCCGGGGCCCGATGTGCGCGTTCAATCTCCAGCGGGGGGTAATCAGCAGGCAGGCCGATTAAGGTCGGTAAAGTTACCTGGAGAAAGTCCGCAAGCGGGATGTTGCCCTCCGTCTTTTCTGGAAGGTTGATAATTTTAAGATTTTTGCGACGGCCACGGTTTTCTAGGTCGTCAATTTTCAGCAGCAGCTGCTTCACTGTTTTTTCTATGGCGGTGGTGCCGGTGTCCTGGGCACTGTGGCTGTCCTCCGTGGCAGAGACCCTCTCCTCGACCTCCTCCATGCGCTTCTCCAGGTCCGTCACTCGGTAAGACAGAGCCGACAAGGAGCTCTCCACTGAAGTGACAGATACTTTAATTTCGTTCAGTGCACTGTCAATGGTGTCCAGGCGAGCGCTGGCTGATTCATCCATGTGGTTCACCCGAGAGGCCACAGACTTTATTTCGGCTAAGATCTGCTCCATGGTAGCTTGATCCGTTAGCGTTAGCTCTGGAACGTTGGCCTCACCTTGGCTGGCCTCGCTCGGGACACACTGGGCCGTTTGTCGAGTGGTTCTCTTCTTAGCGGCAGCGCCCGACGGTGAAAAAATAGCAAAATCTTTATGGCGTTGCGGTTTGGGTTTGGGCATCGCTGGGGTACAATTCGACCGACGGTGCTAAGTTTAAAAGGAAAAAGTTATTAATTTGTTTGTAGCCTGGAGCGGAGAAATGTCTCAAGCGTCCATCTTGGTCCGGATCCGGATGTGATTATATAAACGTGAGTGCTGGTCTTTCAATGAAAATGGAAATTGTCTTCTTAATATTAATTTAACTCTAATAAGATGCAAGTCTCCAAACATATTGTGCAGACTAAATTTAAGATCTTTAATAGCTACACTTTTTTAACGGTAACGTGACAATGCATCTGTGGCTACTGGCAGACTGAATATACACACACACACACACTTCCAGTTTAAATCCATGACTTTTAAGTCAGCAGCTGCTGAATTATTAATAGTCTATTGCGTCTGTCCAGACCGAGTCACAGTGAGGAAATACTGAATCTCCCCCCAAAAATCATTAAGAACCATTAGTCTTTCCGTCAAACGAATAAACACACAGACAGAGAGCAAGAAGTAAAGCGGGTGAGGTGGGGGTGAGGACTTCAGAGTGGGAGTAGAGATCATGTCCAAGGAAGATTAAAGAGACAGAAAGAGAGATGGAGCAGGCAGACGGCATGTGAGAGTTCAGAAATCAAAGATACAAACAGACAGAATGACAGACCAGTTTTTCTTTATATCCAAAGAACGCTCTCACACATCTAACCCTCAAAGTTTACCAGAACACAACCAAACTTAACCTCTGGGAAAACTTCAAACTGCCTATTAATGTTGTTGTTGAACTCTTGGCCACGATTTGAAAAACTAGTTGACTCATGAAAGGACACACAGACAGACAGAGTAAAACAGATATTCAAGGAGACAGGTAAACGCAGGCAGACATGCAGGCAGACACATAATCTGATAGAAACCGACAAAGAGAGATTAAGACGAGCTAATTAGTGAGATTAAGTGACCGTCAGCAGACGTACAGAGCAAAAGACGGACAGGTTAATCCAAAATCACACAGAAAGTAGAAAATCTGTTAGAAACAAACATACCATTGCTGTTAATATGAAAAAAAGAAATAAGAATACAGTGAATTCATTGTCCAGACTCCTAATGAAAGAAAAAGAGCGTGTTAAACTCTGCGAGTCAAGCATCCGCAGCTGAAAGTAAAACAAAAGTGAAGCGTGGAAAACAGAGCCACTAAATGAAAGAGTTGCATCATTGACAGGAGCAGAGGCTCAAAGAGTTTCGGGCTGCACAGCAAAGACTCTGGTGCCAAACCTCGCCCTCGTTTGACAAACTTTTCACAGCAGTTTGGCTCGTCACACTGCAACTACAACAGATGACAAAAACTTCTGCTGATGGCACAGACGTGTGAGAGAGTACAACTCGCGCCGATTAATGATCTGTCGGGGAATTTTCTTTTTTCGATCAGCGAACAGGCCAAGTGAGCCACAATGGAAGCTGAGTGAATACTGATCCAATGCTGCAACTCTTTGATGGTGATTATTAGTGAACATACTCAGCTTGGTCCCATGTGGAAAAGCAGAAATCTCTTGACAGGTCAAAATGTGAAAAAAATGGGTTTTAGAGTGGCAACTAACAATTATTCTGATTATCTCTCAGTGTGCTGATTGACGCCCTGTCCACACTTCTGCGTTAGGGACTCTCGGTCGTCACGGAAACAGATATTTTAACGCCTTCCAAAGTGCAGATTTTCAAAAACTGACTTCACGCAAGCCCACTGTTGTTTTGTGTTATTAGCAAACCACATATTGGTTTCTCTATGTTCGGTTTGCACTGCGAGGTCTAATTACAAGTTTGCAGCTAAATCTAGCATCACTGCGCCACATTACAAGCATTCACAGGCATCTGCATTACCCAATATTACTTGGACCACAGCCTTCGTCTCTCCTATTTGCCAGATCATGGTTGTAGCACACTCGTAACAGCGTTTGCAGTCGGTTTTGTGATCTCATCTTGTAAAACGAAGGTCATGTAAATGACGTTTTTTTAAACTGGAGGGGGTAATATCCATTCAAACAATATCTACAGTAGTTATAAAAGGAGTTTAATTAAATCTATAGAATTCAGAAAATAGTGGAACATTTTTAATTTCCCAGAGCTCAAGGTGACATCCAATTGCTTATTTTGTCTAATTTAGTAAAAAATTCAAAGATATGTGGCAAATTTGAGCATTTTTCTTTTCCAAGAAGAAAAAAAAATGATTCATAACTTTTTCAATTTCCGTCAGCAGTTGACACGACTCATCATTCCAACTCTAAAGGATTTCTACTTTGCAGAATACTTTAGAACAGGCTTGTAACAATGATGATTTTATTATTAACATCTAAGTTGATGAATAACTACAAAGTGACTATAGTTAGAGGCTGTCAGACAATATTCTAATCTTGATTCTAATCTTCCTGTGCTGCTGGTTACTTGAGGTACTTTGAACAAAACAGTTCACCACAATTCACTTTTAAAGGACTTACAAAGTGTTTCATTACAGAAGCTTTTCCACATGGGAGTGCTTGTTATCATAGTGCTTTCATATCCCGCCCTCTGACAAGCAAAGTGAGTTGTGCCGTGCATCGGTCTATCTGACTGACAGGGCCGCCAGCCACTCACGTGCCCAGGTAGTCCCACACCAGCCCCCCCTTAGGCTGCTCAGACGCAGCGGAGGCGGGGGGCTGTTTTCGCGACTGTTGAGAACGCCACAGATGAGAAGCAGAGGGATTTCTGAGGTGGGATGGGCACGCACAGACAAAACACACACACACACACACACACACACAAACAAACAAACAAAAACCCACTCACGCAGATGCACAATCACACGTTTGCATACATTCATTTATGTGTGCACACACATGAATAAGGTAAAATGAGGAACATCATAAGAGATGAGTGATGACATCAAGTGGGAATTGAAGGAGTAAGGGGAAGAAACAAGGGAGAGAAAAGGGTGAGAACAAGAGAACACTAAAGGATTAGTAATTTAGGAAGGATTACCAAACAGTATGTTGCCTGATATTGAATGGAAAATGGACAACAGAGCAGAGCCTTTTCTGGCATTAATAACTATTTTAATAAGTGAAGACAGCCTTGGTTTGTCTGTATTGACTTTGGTTAATAGAGGATGTAGAGTGATGCAGGAACATTGAAATTCAGTTTTTTAAGGATTTTTCTCTTCGAACTCTCCATCCCCCTCCCTTTCAATTCATCCTCACCTCTCCAGTTCGTGGATCTTTTTCTCCTTGTCATTCTTTTCATTCTCCATCTCCCTCAGGATCTCCAGCAGCCGCTCCACCTCGGTCTGGGCCTTCCCTGCATCCTCTTTGTGCCGGGTCACTTCCTGCTCCAGGCAGGAGATGCGCTCAGAGAGTTCAGTGCTACCTTTTGACTCTGTGGCTAAGCTCTGCGCCTGGAAAAGAAATTAAATATAAAAAATAAACCGAGTGTGTTAGCTCTCAAAACGAGGTGACAGACAACTTGATGAAGGCAATAAGTTCACACTGAAGAAGAATGAGCCAATATGAATGTGTGTTACAGATGGATGGATTTGATGAAAGTGACAAGTGACTTTGCTGAAGAATCCGTTTCCAGTCACACACCAGTTTTAACTAAATGTGTCCTCAAAAGTTATAAAATAATAAACTCAATTTAATAGCACTTTTTATTGGATAAAATGCTGCTCAATGTGCTTTACATTAAAAGGGTAGTTCAAGCAGTTAAATAAAATTAAGGTGTTTAATAACAAGCCTGGCAAATACAAACAAAGAGTATTTATGAAGCATGCAGGAATTTCAAGGATTATGTACGCATTTAGGGCTCCTTTGTTTCTAATTAAAAATACATGTATTCATTTGTTTTGATTTAAAATTTTAATAGGTGAAGGAATAAAATTATAGTGAAACACAACAAAGAGCAAATTTCCCACTAAAAACGAGTAAACAACACGGCAGAGTCTGCAGCCGCGGTTGTGAGACTGGAGGCTACGAACGATGAACCTTTGGGCTAAAAGCTAATCACCATGCTTACAGCGACAATTTTAAGATGCTAGCAGGTAAAGAAGCTAAAGGGCATGTTGAGCAGTTACCATTTAGTATATTCATCTTCTTAGTAGAGTGTTTGAGCATTGTAACATATGACAATTAGCACTAAACAAAGGGATGTAAATAGTTTTAATGGTACACAGTCAAAAGCAATGGACTGATGTATTGAGTTATAAATGTGTTTATTCAGTGAAAGTATGTTATGTTGGCTCACTGATGATTTGTTTATGAATGAACATACCATGGAAACTCCCACAATGTTGATTTGTACAAAGACTAAAACACGAGTAAACAAAAATTAAACACAATTGGTTTCTTAAGAAGAAAAAGAAAGAAATTAAATAAAACAAAAACGAGTTATAACCAGCATAGAGGTTAGAACAGCTGTGTGTGTGTTTCCCAGAAGCAAATGTTGCTCTTGGGACAGATTGACTTTGTGTGTGTGTGTGTGTGTGTGCATGTGTGTGTGTGCACATGTCTTGGTCTTGCAATGAATAAACCCTATTAGTTTTGGAAGTGCACAACAGTTTTTACAGGTCTTTTTGTGGGGAGGAAATGTTTGGGTGTCTGACGATACTGTAAGGAGATCTGGGTGGAGGAGAACAGAGAAGGAGCGAAAGATAAATAAGAAAAGGGAAAAAAGGAACATCACAGAACATGTCACACACACAATGTCAATCAGTTTGCACACACAGGCATAAGTCCTCTGTCTTCTTTTCCCATCCATGGCAACAGAAAGAGACTGAGAAATCAACTTGGATAAAATGAGAGGAACAGCAGAAATTCACTGACGCCTTCATACATACTCACTCTCTCTTTGTAATACACACACACACCACACACATACATGCGCACACACACCACACACACACACACACACGCATGCACCCACACCACACACACACACGGCCCTACATACAAATTCAGGGTGTGGTGGTGGTGCTGTCTTCTCTACTCTGTGAAAATGACTGTAACGCTGTCAGCAAGCCATCACACACACCATTTTATGGGCTGCTGTGTGGGAGAGAATATGTGATATGAAAACACACAGACACACACACACACACAAACACCGACACAAATGCACTCACGCACACAAATGCACGCACAGCAGTGAGAAGTAAATGACTGCTGTGCTTGGAAAAAAGTTACAGGAAAACAACTTAGGGGAGAAAGAAAAGTGAGATTAGAGGTTCTAAAGTGTAAAACTGTCCACTTTGATTCAGTTGTGTTTCCGTCTGCACGGCGCTTTCTTCACCACAGCGATTTGCATGATGAGGGATGTTTAATTGAACCATCATGGCCACCGTTGAGCAACGTTTTCGGCAATTCAGTCAATGTGTTTTTGTCTGAAGGTCGCCTCAAACATGTGCTAAAAATCTCTAATGACCTCTGTGGATGCATCGTGTTTTTGGATGTTTTTATAATTACATGATTAACCAGGTATTTCCCTTGAGTTAAGGTCTTCTCTAACCTTTTTCAGATGGTTCTCTAGCTTGACACATTCCTCTCTCTTCTGCTCCAGACTGATCTCCAGACTCTTCAGCCTGCTGTCCTTCTTTAGGGTGGAGGAAGCCAAAGAGGATGCCTTCTCCTTCAGGTCCAACACAGATGTCTGAAAAGGGAGAGGAGTAATGGAGTGAACACCGCAAACCTCTTACTGCTGAACACTAGGGGCTGCAGCAGTGTTGGCACTAACGGTGGTTTATAGCAACGTGGGCCTTATTTCTTTCTAATTTTCTTGTGCTTATGTTTAAAATGTAAGAAATGTACCTGTAAGCTGAAATGTTTAAGGAGATTTTTTTACTGTTATAATAAAAACTAAATCAAAGCGTTAAGAAACTGGAGTTATCCTTTGAGTTCTCCCTACACAGTCAGGATACTGTGTCTGTACCTTGTTCTCCAAAACATTTTCCCATGACCGGTCTCCGCTCTCACTCTTCCAGCTCAATCCCTCCATCCGTGAAGTCTCTCACTCCCTTTCTTTTCTGGTCTTTTCCTCTTTTGGTAGGGGCAGTGAATCAGAAACCAGCAGGACCAGAAGGGCCGACGCTCAGACATGTAATTTTACCCTTGACTGACAATACCAACTCCAGACTAGGGATCATCATGTTTGACTGGGCTTTGGTCAGAGGGACCTCGCTGCTAACTCTGATTATATTTAGGTAGCCATATATATTGCAGTTGTCAGACAAAACCCCACATCTGTGTTTAGCAGCGCGGAGAGGAATGCTTGTTTTCTGCCAAAGTTTCAAAATGTATTTCTGAATTTAAATACTGGCAGAGAAACAGGTTTTATGACCCAATAATGACAAAGCAAAAATCTTTTTTTCCAGTACGTGCATTTTAAGAAGCTGCAGCCAGCAGGTGTTAGCTTAGCTTAGCACAAAGACTGAAAATAGGGAGCCTGGTGAAAAATGTGCTTATGTGGGGACCACCTTCCTTTCTATAGCTACATATATTGCTACAGTAACAACAGTGGTATTCAACTTCTCATCTAATTCTCAGCATGACAGTGATTGAAGAAATTGTATCTTTCAAACTTTTCCTTCTCATAACACAAAATGTACCTGAAAACACAAGTTATTTGATATAATGTAATTTTTTGGTCTCCACACATCTGAAGATAGTTTTCCTGAAGCATGTGACTGTAGTAGCGTGAGGATTTCCCGACCCAAGCCCGTCGGGACCTGGTGAGTCGGGCCAGAAATTATCCTCTGGTTAGGCTCGGGTTTGGTCGGGTTGGCTGGGCTATCTACTTGATATATTAATGCCGCACATGCCTGTAATTGGGGAAAACACCAGGCTCGGGTGAGGCTCGGACACACAGAACAGAATACCTGCTGGGCTGCGGTTGGGCGTGGCTAATTTCCTCTCTGTCTCTGTCAGGTTCGGAAAGAAAATTCCAAGCACACCACATTCTGGTGTGTATGTCTGCGTTTGTCGGTAATGGGACTTATTACATCTCCACTTGACACTAAACAACACGTAAAGTGGATTGGAACCGATTTGATGAAAGGGAGCATGTATAATCAAGAACAAGGTACAGGCCTTCTGATTGGTCAGATGGACTTCTACTTAGATAAAATCAAGTTTCACTAAATGTTGTTTTTCCTGCAGTGGTTAATTATGCAGTCCAACCACTGCACAGTGAATAGAGAGAACACAGCCTCTGAAAATGCTTTGTCATCCTCTGCCTCTGCTCCGTTGTTGTGTATGAATCATGTGGGTCACAACAAGAGCAATTCAGCTCCCATCACTGTTTCCATTGGTTGTGGGGTTTTGCATATTGTTGTCAAGGAGACGTGACAGTTTTATCGTTGTTGTCCTTCAGCACGAGGACCCTGGGAGGATTCAAGGTCTGTTCTACAGTGATAGCTCAACCGTGTTTTTCTTGACAGAGACACAAAGAAGGGGCGTGTGTGTTTTTCAATGGATGTGTCTGTTGTGTGTGTGTGTTCTACCTCACGGTCAGCCAGGTCAGCCTGCAGCTGGGAAACCTTCTCCCTCAACTCCTTCAGCTCCTTCTTGCTGGACTCCATCTCATCTCCCTTTTCTCTCTCCTCCCTCTCCCGCTGCTCCTTCAAGCGCTCGATGATTCGCTCCTGAACTCAGCGAGGGGCGAGGAAGAGGAGAGGATGAAGGAGGGATGAGAGTTAAAAGGACAGGGGAGTGAAGAGTCAAAAGAGGAAAGAAGGGGAGAAAAAAAGGTAAATTAGAAGGCGCGATGGAAAGAGAGAAGCGGACAGAGAATTAAAAATCACGTCTTCCACTCCAACAGTCACTCACAGTCACTCAATATCAAGTTTCTATACCAATAACAGTCACATTAAACTTTATGCACATGGCAGCTTTGACAGGATCTAACAGCCAACAGTGATTTTAGACATGTAATACATCCTGGCACCAGATGTAAAAATCACAACCACTAAAACACTATAGACGCACGCTCCCCAGCTATAGAACAACACAGCGGCCGGTTCAAGGAGAAGTACAAAAGTTCACACACAGACAAACCCAGAGAGTGCACAGGCTGCTCTGTGTGAACTTCTGTCTTTGTGAGGATGGATTTGAGTCTTGTGGACATTTTTAGGCCGTGAGGACATTTAATTAGGTTTTATGGTTTATGTAAGAATTTAGGTGAGATGTGTAGATTGTGATAAGATTAAGTGTCAGTGGCGAGGGAGAGCGTTACGTCATTGTCAGTTCTCACAGAATTATGTGTGTGTGTGTGTGTGTGTGTGTGTGTGTGTGTGTGTGTGTGTGTGTGTGTGTGTGTGTGTGACCTACGGTATAAGCTGGACTTGAAATACATCAAACAAATTCTAATTAGATTTCATTTGTTCTGGTTTAAAACAAAATAACTCATAATGTTCATATTTTAAAGAACACTCATATTAAATGGCGTACAGTTTATTTATACTGTATGCAATGATAATATATAACAATGAACTTAAATAGCATGAAACACAAACAGGGTGTTGAAGCATGACACGGGATAAGTGGAATTACTGCCCTGAGGGTGAATATCCCCACCACTCAGTGCTATTTCAGTATACATGCATTTATTTTCCAGACTCACATGAGGTCACCATGACTTTTGACCACTGAAATCAAATTGATTAATTTTTGAGTCCGAGTGAATACTGGTCAGAATTTGACAAAATTCCGTCAAGTCGTTTTTGATATATCTTGGTGGCAAGAAAAATGGAGAACTACAAGGAGATATGTCCACAAGCACCAGAACAATGAAAATCAAGGAGGGAAATAAAAAATTGTAAAAGTCCTTTGAGTGAGGCGGGAGCTGTCGGCCGCGTCCTCCTGCCAACACTCACACATCCAGCGGACACCCTGAATATTAGTCAGGGGACAATTAATAGCCCGGTTTCCTGTGTGTGCAAGTGTGATGAAGGAGATGAAGCTGGTAACATAATCGAGCTGAAGAGAGAAAAATATATATCCTCATTTAACACAATTCTGCTGGTGTAAACGCTGGTTTCCCAGAAACGGGGTCAAGAATCCTCACGTGGAGCAGCCAGAACAATCATTAAACACAGCGGTTGCTGGTTCAATTCCCATGTTAAGGTGACTGTTTCATGACTGTGGCACCTGAATGCTTAGGCCTAAACAATGATAAATGGCATGGGCTGTTTGAGACCTTTTTTAAATATAGGCAGTGAATGGAAACCGCCAATGTGATTATTGGTTCATTTCCATTCATCCAGAGTCATTTGAACATTGTGTGGGAGGTGGGCAGGTTTGCTCACAGTGGTTTTATTGATGTATTAAAATTGCTCGGGAGTTGACCTGGGGTTGACCAGCAACATGTGTGTGAGTGTGTGTGTGTACCTTCTCAGCCAGAGCCTCCTCCAGTGTTCCCAGTGCTGTGTCGGTGTTGGACGTGTCCGTCTGTAAAGACTTGACTCTGTCTTTGAGGCCGGCCAGCTGTTTCTCTTTATCCCTCAGCTGATCCAGGAGGTTTTCTATCTGCACAGACAAAAGGAGACAAATACTCATCAACAGAGTTATTTGTTTAGATTAATAATTCTTTTTCACTTTCTTAACATTGCAAGTATTTATCAACATTTTCATAGATTTTTCAGATCATATTTCATGGAGCTTGATGAAAACAACCAGGCATGTTTAGGGGACTAATATTTATGAGTGTGCAATTTGGTGCAGATCCTAATTAAAATCTGGATCGGTCAATAATGGGTCCATAAGGGAAAATGTGCGCCCTGGCAGAGGTATGCATTCTACTGAGTGCCATTCTAGCTATGTATATAAAATTAGCGGTTAGTCCAAAGCAATAATCTTCCATATGATGACTTAACAGACTGTAAGAGAGTGTATCTGACACATAATAACTGTGCACACAAACAACATGACATTGTATTTAAAGTTAATAATAAAACATATAAGTTTTATCAACACTGTGGTCTGAATTTCCAATACATCCTCTTTTAAACGGATTCTAAGGCAAATTACTCCTCCGTTCAAAAAACAAACGCACAATCTGCACTGTCCTGAACACAAGCAACAGATTCATGTAAAAGGGCTCTAATGTGATTCTATCTGGAGATTTTCAAGACAAGAAAAAGCCTGAGAGGTGCTGTGCTGTCAAATATAAACTTTCTCCCTAAGCTTTGCTACCTTTAACCCCTCTACTCCAAATACACACTCTCTACTTCCACCTCTTTCCCCCTGCTCCTCATTCCTCCTCCGACTTCCTCTCGCAGCGATTTGGTAGCAGATTAATTTTCAGTTAAAACACAGAAACCCGCAGAAATACCTCAAGGACTCGCTCTGAGTGTGTGTGCATGTTTGTGTGTGCATGCGTGTATGTGTGTGAGAGGGAACGAGAGAGATCACAGACAAAGATAAGGTGTTATGTCAACTTTGTGGTCTTCATTAAAAGATGGTTGGAACAAAAGTACCAGAAATAATAAATTCAGTAGAGAAAGAGAAGTGGAATGCTTATGTAATGTGTTATCATGAAGAAAATTGGGTGGTAAAACTGCGAAAAATTTCACTCTGCCTCTCCCTCTCCCTCGCTAACCTTTTTCTATCCTGCTGTTCTTCTGCCAACAAGAGAGGAAGACAAGCGATTGACAAGCTGTCACAGAAAAGAAAGTCAGATTGGTATGCAACCTTTGACTCCACTGCTGGAGAGACGCACACATTTACAGTACCACTGAGAGTGTGTGTGTGTGTGTGCTCATACGGTAAAACATTTCGAGCACCTCATTAATCTATTGACCTGACAGCTTGACTGACACCTTCTCCTCCACACACACACACGCACGCACGCACGCACGCACGCACGCACGCACGCACGCACGCACGCACGCACGCACGCACACACACGCCAGTGAGAAGCTTTGATCGTGTCTGCACTTCCTGGAACTGACAACCGCAGGATGGCTGGTGCACACACTTACACCCGCACACACAGACACACACTCTGTCTGGTCCTATTTCAGTCCCAAAAATTATATCTGATAATTAACTGGAATACGGTAACAAATCAGTATCTGGCCAACGCCTCTCTTCATCTACGTCACCACGCTCCTCAAATGGCAGAAAAATAACAAAGACAAAGAGGATGATGGGAGGATAACAGTCTCACGTCATTTCCTTCACTTTCCTAACAAAGAGTGATGGATGAAACCCCCAAGGAGGGACGACGACAAGAGGAAGAAGAAAAGTGGACAAATTGGAAACAAAAAGGAGATATTCTTAATTTTGTATCCACATGGAAAAGGAGAAATGAGAGAATCACAAGTGCAGACCAAATAAGTGTCTGTCCCGTTCACAGACACTGGACCGTGTTCTCTACTTGAGCTGTATTTGAAGACGCCAGAGGTCATCATTTATTGAACAAGGGGAACTCATTAGTATGCATCTGATTTCAAACTGACTCTGTCTCTCTTCTCCCCCTCCCTCTCTTGCTTTATGTCTGCTTGATTGTCTCTATTAATTACCTCTGCACTCTCTGTCTACATTTAAAAAGAATTTCCCAAGTAGGGAAAAGTGGTGGGGCAGCAAAAAGCTGGAGGGATGGAGCTAGAAAAACACAAAAGGCTGGCAATGGTAGAATTTAACTTTGTATACATATACAAATATACTGTATTTAACTTGTTGTGTTACTGTCTAAATAACTGCCAGAGTCCTTTCTCCCCCTCCATCCGTCCATGCCTTCATAGCCACGACACTCCTGTATCTTCTTTGCCACAGCGTTAACACAGAGAAACTCTTAAATACTTTAAAATGTCCAAAATATTCAGAAAACAGCTGTAAACCTGGTTGTCTGTTCACCCACAGTACCTGTCTGTGAATATGATGTGTCCCTCTGTCTGTCTTCTCACCTGTCTGTCCTCCTGTAGCTCCTGATCTAAAACAGTCCTGCAGCCCCATCTAGTGGCTAAACTGATACATGACGACATTATATCTCAACGCGAGCAGATTTTTATCAGTAGAAATTTGTGAAAAAGAGAGAATGTCTCTGTCACTGTGTCTCCATGATTCTTCTTAATGTATGTCGCTAATAATAACCCACAATATTTTAGATAAAGCCTTTTTCGACTATTGCTGTCAATATTTCTACTTCATCAGTTTGAACCGACGGTAGAGATGAGGTCTTTCTAGGAAAAGAAAATGATTTCAACCTACTTCTTGCAGTGGCATTGGTTTTCCTACCTTCTTCTGCAGCACGTTCACTTTGCGTTCCTTGACGTCCAGCATGTCCTTGAGGTCGGTGATCTCTCCTTGCTGAGTGCTCTTCTCGTCCGTCAGCGATGATATCTGTTGACTCTTTTTAGACAGGAATGATTCCTTTTCTTCCTGGCGGAGACGCAGGGCATCCACCTGCGTGCACAAACACAGCCGGTGAAAATCAGATCAATGGTGCCATCACATGTAGTGTTGTTAAAGTGTGATAAATGACCTCGGTCTGCAGTATGGCAGCTCTCTGTTCTTTGGCAGTGAGAGACTCCTTGAGAACGTCCACGTGTTGCTTGCTGTCTGAAAACTGGTTGTTCAGGGTCTCCAGTTTGGTCCTGAGACCCAGCAGGTCGCTGTCCTTACGACTCAGATCCTGCTTCGCCTGATCCATCTGAGAATCACACACACAAGACACGAAGACACAGGTGTGGGATAGAAATAAGTTATGAGTATGTTTTAGAGAGGATAACTTGCTTATTTTAAATCCACTACAAGCTTCACCAAGTGAGTAGTGAGCACTCATTCTACGATGCGTGTTAAGATTTTTAGACATTGTTCATAACTCCATTGTAGTCTGAAAAAGAAGAATAAGCAGTGCACAGAACTGACGGGAAGAAGTCCGCCAAGAAGTCAGCCGAGATAGCCTTGTTGTTTAACAGTTAGACACGCATGGAAGTCAGGCCAGTATTAAATTCCTTCTCTCTGTATTAGTAGCCCTGGGTTAGGGTCATTTCTTACAGTAAGCCTGAGATTATTAAGAAAGAAAACATATGACTACTGTTTAATTTTCATGGGGTGATGAACCTAAGTTCCTCTGGTCCAGGTGACTGGGAGTGACATTTGAGAATTCAACTTGACAGTAAAAAGAAAAAAGAATTGAGCCAAACCCCACAGAAAAGTTGATCGTATAAAAACTTTTAACGCTCCAGAAAAGTGATCCCAGCCACGAGCTGAGAGAGAAACCACACGCGAGGAGTGTAGCACAGCTGGACTCTAAGCTTCAGGTCTGTAATTGTGCGGCTCAGACGGCTAGAAACAACTATTACTGTCAAAAGCCATTGGTCACCAACCGAATGGGCAGGTCGCTCGAGAGATTACTTTCATTCCCCCTCCTCACTCTCAATGTCGGTTCTGTCTCTATGATGGGATGATGAGGTGGTTACAGCTTAACTTGTCGGAATCAGGTGCAGCAAGTTCAAGAGAAATGCTGAACTATAGATCAGTTAAAAAGACGAGGACGGCATTAAAAAGCAGCATTTATCTCAAATTTGAATCAAGGAAACTTTTTAAATCGCTCGGACATGAAACCCAGCAGAATTATCTCCACGTGTGGCTGCAGAGGGCGCTGCTGCTCAGTAAAAGTTACATAGTGTTGCTTTCAGGTCACAGATTTGACTGTAGTTGGTTGTTGTTGTTCTTTCATGGGTGGTGATCAAGTTGGAACATTTGAATGGCAGTGCTGACTCCGCAAATAATGTGATTGTAGCTTGGAATCTTTTCCCATGATGCTCTCAAAATCTGAAAATGAATATAAATCTCCAGCCGATGAGCATGAATGACATTTGAGAGTTATAGTTGCTGTTGTGTGAACACTACTGGGATTCTACTGGGATTCTACTCAAGCAGCAGCCTTTAGACAGACAACCTGGAAGAAAGGAAGAAAGGAAGAAAGAGAAAAGAAATAAAGATCTAGCAAACAGACACAGAGGTGTGTCTCTTACTGCGGACACCTCCCGTTGAAGCTCATTGGCTCGTTGTTTTAGCTCCTCCTTCTCTGATTGGCTGTGATTTAGATCCTCCTTCAGCTGCTCAACCTGACAGGAGAGGAGGGCGTCACCATGACCACAACAAATCAGAAGCCATTTTTGCTGACCATTGACCCACAAACCCCACTCAACAGCTTATTCAAGCACCTCACATTCAGAGATCATTCAGGGAAACAGTGATTAAGGATTTGAATACATTGATAATGAGAATAAACTCTTAAAAATGCTGTTTCACTGTTATGTGCACCGGAGGAATCTTACTGGTCCTTTTACTTGAATCAATCAGCAGTTGTATTATTCCGTTAGTTTCTCTTCACTTATAAATCACAAGACGGCAAACACGCTGGTCGTGTCCAAACCTCTAAACCAAAGAGGTGGAGCTGTCATCTACGAACCTCTAGGAAGATAAGGAAGAGGTGAACATTTCTTTGTTACTGACGTGAGATAGAAAAACCGGCAGAAACTAAAACACTACACTTCATCTCAAACAGCTGACGGAGAAAGACAATCTACTGAATTTCCAAACATACTCGACTCCCTACATGACAGGAGTGCTGGTTTGTTATAATGAGCACAGCTCACATAGAAGCACTTTGCCATCCTGACACTAAAGCTGTTTCTAGTCAACAGTAAAGGAAAGAAGAGGAGTTATTTTTCCAGCGAGTCAGAGATTCCAAGAATTTTTTACAACACAAGGAGAAAAAATGATTAGACAAGCAGATATGTTGGCAGTGCATGTCTGAGTGTCTGTGTCTGTGTGTGTGTGTGTGTGTGTGTGTGTGTGTGTGTGTGTGTGTGTGTGTGTGTATCACCTTGTTCTTCATGAACTTGGAGTGGGATCTGTAGACCTCCATCTGTTTGATCTCCTCCTCCCTTTCCTCGCTGCTCAGAGCTCCGTTGGACTTGAGCATGTTCACCTCCTCCTCCAGCTCCCTCAAGCCACGCTCCATCGAGCTGATCTTTGCATCCTGCCAGGACATCCACACGTTAACTCGTGTTCTATTGACTTGTTATTTAATTTTCAATTAATTTTTACACTATTTGAAAGAATTTAAATATTATTAAAAAGTATAGCTTCTATTTATTATAGCTGATTTTGATATAAAGCACAGGAACACGTTGAAAGGAAATAATTATCATCCAATATTTACCTTCATCTCGATGACTGTCTGCAGGGCCTTGGTCTTCGTCGACTCTGGAGCTGCTTCATATCTCCTGTGCAGCTCCTGAGGGACACACACACCGCGATGGTCAGGAGAAGACGGAGAGAGAGACACAGGGGGATGGGGAGAGGGGTGGAGAGAGGGATGGAGCAAGGGGCGAAGTAAGGGGGAAGAAGGTCTTGTACCGGGACAGGAGGCGACAACACCTGGTGGGAAGGGATGGAGGGAGGGCTGGACAGTGGGTGTGGGACGTGGAGCAGGAGCAGGGAACGAGTGCTGGAGGGAAGGATGGACAGAGGAGGCAACGACAAAATAGGGATGGTGAGGGGAGCAAGAGGAGGGCCGGACAACGGGATGGAAGAGGTGGCGATGGGAAGGAGGGGAAGGCGCTGGGAAGGAGGGAGAGGAGCGGAGTGGGTGATGACGCGAAGGGGAGAAAGGAGCGCAGGGTTGGAAGGGGGGTGACACGTGGAAAGGTGGCGGGATGGAGATGGAGGGAGAAACGGGAAAAGAGGGCGAGAGCGGGATGGAGGGAGAGGCGGGAATGCCATGTTTCCCTCTCGCGGAGGCGCTGGCTTTTAGCCTCCTTGGGTCAAAGCGTCCGTCCCACATCCTTCAAACAGTGAGGCGAGCCACCAAGAAGCTGACAGAGACCGTCTCAGCCACAAATCTGAATGAATGATCTGATCTGACGGCCTGAAATGATGCTAATTCAAAAAAGTAGGTCCCAGCTACAAAGTTTTAGTCTCCTTCAGCAGCAGAAACCTCTCGTAAAATAATATATAACCTAAATCACAATTCAATCAAAATTTGAACTGAGCTAATTTAATGAGCTACACACAGGGATGATCTCTCTGCCTGGCTGTGGTTCACAACTCAGTGAACTCACTAGTCAAATGAAGAGAGAGTAAAGAAGGGGGAGTGTAGTGGATGTAGTGACACAAAAAGGGAAAAAGGGGACAGGGAGAAAGAGTGCGAGCGAGGGAGGGAATGAAAGCAGAGGGGAGGACGCAGCAGTGTATGCATCACTGCTTTTCTTTGGAGGAAACTCAGTGAGAGGCTGACAAAGCTAATGCAGGAGCCGGGAAGCATAGAAACACACATGTGTGAAAGGAACACTGGGATGCCAGTGGCTTTAGGCAATAATATGAAAACTCATGAGTGCGCACACGCACACACGCACACACACACACACACACACACACACACACACACAAAGATTTGACGATCATTTCCTCTACGGTTTCGGAGGTAAAGGCAGAAAAGATGGAGCCAGGTGTAGAAGCAAAAAAGTCAGATTTGTCTTTTTTCTATGTTTTGTAACAAACACCATCTCTGTCAAAATAAAAAAAACTCTGATGCAATGAGAAGCAACAAACTATGCATCACTTGTGTTGGTGTGTTTATGCACATTTCTCAGCCGGGGTCCATGGTGCATTTGGAGCTGATTTATGAACTTATTGGTTCTTTGCTTTACAGTTTTATCTGAATAAAAACTATTTAAAGATAATCCTTATCATCACACATACAGTGTCATGTTATAATGTATTTTGTCACTAAAATCAAGAGATAAAACAGTCATATTTGCATCTGCATTGACAGAAATAAGGGTTACTGTAGGTTTAAACAGAATGTATCTGTAGTCTTTCCCACAGTCAAGCCGAGTGTACTCAGATAAATTCTGAACGAGGTGTTTGTCGAGATTTCCCTAGGGTCTTTCATTCCAGTTTCAATATAACTTTGTACTGTTTGAAATAATTTAACTATAATTAAAAGGTTTGTCACATCGGAAATTATTCAAATTAGCCCTGAAAAAATGTATGAAAGTGCATTGAAGACTTTTTTTATATGCTGAAACTTAAGTTTAAATTAAAAAAAAAAAATGTTTATATGTGTTTTGTAATAACAACATCTCACCAGTAGATGGAGCTTTTATATACTACAATAGTCTCAGTAACAGCTGAGCGAGAGAAGTTGGAGAGCTGTGTGTGTGTGTGTGTGTGTGTGTGTGTGTGTGTGTGTGTGTGTGTGTGTGTGTGTGTGTGTGTGTGTGTGTGTGTGTGTGTGTGTCTGTTAATGTTTGTGTTGTGTGTTAAAGCTAAATTATGAGCCAGGAGTAGAAACAGCCAAGGGCATTGCTTGAATATGACAGGGTTTGATTTGTTTACACTCACATCTGGCTGTACACACACACACACTCATGCATGGGGGGGGGACCTTGAATGCTCTCTGTTTTCTCTTCCCACACACACAGACACACACCTCTCTGAGTTGTAGCATCTCCTTGTCTTTTCGCTCCAGCAGGCCCTCCAGCTGGTGGATGGTCATCTCAGCATCGGCCAGTCGCCTCGTACGTTCGTGGTCCTCTTCTGTTGCCCGTGACGACATGCCTTTACTCTGCAGCATTTCCAGTAACTTCTTTATTGACTCATCCCTGTTGGACAAGAATATTATGGATTTGAACATAATGGAGGCCTAAAATTGGACATCAGAACAGAGCCAAACTTCCCCCGTCTGTGTCCTCGGTCTTTACCTGGCAGTCAGGGTGTGTTTCTGTGTGTCTATCCTCAGCTCCATTTCCTCCACCGTCTTCCTCAGGAGGAAGAGCTCTTTGACCTGCCGCTCGTACTCGGCGTGGAGACGCAGGAAGTTGTCCTCTGTCATGTCCTGAGGGGAGAAGGCGTGGTTTCCGAGGTGCCCAGAGTCCGAGTAGTCTGACTGGAAGAGGTGGTTGAGATCGCGTTGGATTCGAACCTCATCTTGTAAAGCCTGGATGGTGCACTGAAGATGCTGGAGGGAGAGAGAGAGTAGATACCTCAAGAACAGGTAAGATCGGGTAATGTGATGCGCGGTTAAGCTTATTATCAAGCTACTTGACTGAACTTCTAAGTCAACACTCCACCAGCCCGTAGCCTCGGTCAAGACTGATTACCGAAGGTAACAGGGCCTTTGCTGTCTAGGCCCCAAGCCACTGGAATAGTTTACCTGAGGAATTCAGACTTGAAACATTGTCTGCTTCAAAATCGTCCCTTAACATGTACTTTTACTTAATGGCTTTACTTTACGTTTCTTTATCTCATTACATTTAAATGATGTACTATTATTTTATCTGCTGTCTTCTTGTTGTGGTTGTTGTCACTACTGCTCAAAGAGAGCTCACAAATAATGTTTGACAAATTGAATTGATTGAATTTTGATCTGAAATCTGAGTGAGTGAAGTGACCTGCTGACTGACACATCCAACAGTATGGTTATGTCATCTTGACTGAGCGAGTGTGTCACAGAAGTGGGTTGGCAGGTTTGTATCACCACCATCGAGCTGACACAAGGACAAGATGACACAATTCAGCCTGAGTCACACAAAATAGGGGTTTATAATGTGTGTATGTGCGTGTGTGTGTATGTGTGTGTCCGCAACGTCTCTACAATGCCCCAAGGTTTTTTCAGACTGCGTCACAAATAACCTGAGCAACACACGAGTCATGGTGAATTTCCAGAGATTAAAAAAAAATATACAGCTGAGAGAAGGTTGCACTAATAAAAGCAGAAGTACATAGGAGGTAAAAAAAAATAATAGGTTATAAAAGGCAGAGATGCCCTTGCAGCTATCATTAATCAACATTGACAGCACAAGTTTAAAGGAGAAAGGAAGGAGAAGAATGAGCTGGGAGGCAAAGAAAAACAATTCTTAGATATTGGGGAAAAGAAGG
Source organism: Limanda limanda (assembly GCF_963576545.1). Taxonomy (NCBI): domain Eukaryota; kingdom Metazoa; phylum Chordata; class Actinopteri; order Pleuronectiformes; family Pleuronectidae; genus Limanda; species Limanda limanda. Next base: position 15,018,375 of record NC_083636.1, read on the forward strand.
AAGAGAAAGGGACAGAGCAGAAGATAATGATCATAAATAAAGTATGTACTTATACAAACACACGCAAGCGGTGGTAGCTGTGGCTTGTGTTGCATGACAGCCAGGGCAGAGTCTGCTTTGTATTTATTTCATAATAGAGACACATTTTATTTCATGTACATTTTATTTGATTGAATCCTTATTCTTCACTGTGTCACCATAGGAGTCTCACACACAGAGTGACTTGACACTGACATTTCTAGGATTTCCCTGAAGACTGACAGACACAGACACAGAGCATCTTTTAAATATTCCCTTTGTGGTCCGTCCATCTGTCGCCATGCCAACTACAACTCCTCCCTTAGACATGCACTCACTGACCCACCCGTGTGAGAAAAACATGCAAGAATGTGCACACAATCTCAAATGTTTGGACGTGCTCAAATGCTTCATACTTTATTGAAAGAAGAACCAAAATATTTATGGTATCTGGTATTTTGCAGCTTTTCAGTCGTTAGAAACCTATTTTTTGGATTTCTTTTTAGATGTTCAGACAAAATAAGCAACGGTGAGTGTCCTGCTTGAGAAACTGGGACCTTGAACCTCTGCATAATAAACATTCTCAAGGGTCTAAAGTGTGTGACTGCACTTAAAATCAATTGTAATATGTTGTAATTTCCTGCTGCCTTCTTAAATTCATTTATTTCCATGTTTTCTCTTCTCTCTAGATTGCCTCTGTAATTACATGTTATTCTGATCAATCTTTTAAAAGAAAGTGAAGTGAGGGGAAGCAAGGATAAACATACAAAGTTGTGGATGCCTTTTTCCTATCTGATAGTATAATCACCACTGTTATTAACTGGGGCACTTCTTGATTAGTGTGATATAGCCCAAACTGTATTAACTGTGGGATGATTTTGATTATTCATTTTAAGATAAATTAAATTGTATATGTCATTTTTCTGTTTGGTTTCACCATAAATCAATTAATAGCAAGGAAAAACGAGTTATAGCCATAGATATGAATATTGAAACAGACAGACGCAGCTGTATGCGGAGTGGAAAAATGAGTCAGGGAGAGAAACACATGAACACACACATCTGTACTCATTACAGTAACATATAAATTTCATGCGCTATTTAGGCATTAAAAAAATGCACGTCCATGTCTTCATAGATCATTATGTGATGTAATCAGTCAGGCAAACACATAATCTCACTATAACATCAAGCAACTAAAAGTATGTCAGAACGTGCACGCACACACGCACACACACAGACACACACAAGCCTCAATAGTTGTGCACACTCTAATGCATATCATTGTAATCCTGCCTGAATTCAAGCAAACAGGAACAAAACCCACACACACGCAAAACTTCAAAGGTTCAATATAAAGAATTCAGAAACTCACACACACACAATCATATGCCAGTAACTCAGCCAACCCACACACACACACAGACCGACACACACACAGCTGGAATGCGAAGCTGAGAAATGCCAGACCAGATGATAAAGAGGGCCTGAAATATAGAAGGAAGCGGGCAGAAAGAAACACAAACAGAGAAGGAGATAACGAGGATGGAGTGAGAAAAGAGAGGAAACAGAGCGTTAATTGCGTCCGGGAGAAATAGAGGAAGGGATGAAAAGAGGGAGACAGAGACGGAAAGAGAGCCAGAACACGAGGTGTGTTTTTCATCTCGGTTTCTGCTGAGTCGTCTGGTTCTTTCACCTCTGATCCTGTCAAACGGTTCCTGATTCCTCCGAAATTCCATTGAGGGGCTCAGTCACACAAATATGCACAAATATGCACACTGCACACACGCAAATGTTGATATTACACTGTGAGCTCGACTACAACCACAAACACATGTTCTCCATGTGAGGAATAGGCACATTATTCACTCCAGTTTGATTTCTGACTGATTCTGGAGGCATCTTCACTTCTGCTTTCAGTTTATTTTCCCGTTCAACTGATAAAAACAGCGAGAAAAAGATAAATACATTTAAACTGTGTGTAAATCGGACAAACACACAAACAAGAAGAGGAATCAAGAGGACAGATGTTTCCTTCAAGGGAAGGACAGATAATTTCATCAAGCTGGTGGAAAGTAAACAAGTGCAAGTTGGGAAATGATCTCCCTCCTCGTGATTTTTAACAAATCAAAAGTTGTGAATTTGACTGAGTGCTCCACATATTTTTTTACCACAGCAGAGCAGGTTGAGGTCCCCTTTAAATAAATCTAGCCGTCCCCCGAGTAGTCCCCATCAATACGACTGATGTCTTTCCATCAAGTTCCATGAATTATTCCCTGGGAAATTGGTGAAAATATAAAAAAAATGCCTTGGAATGTTTAAAAGAAAATCTGCCCTTACTTCTGGGAACAACTTTTGATAAACAAACCAACCAACCAACCAACAAGCAGGGGCAAAACCCGAACCTCCTCCTTTGACGTTATTCCAATATCCTTCACAACAACTTAAAAAAGCCTTTCAAAAAAGATGACGTCGTTTAGGTGCACTTGCCGCAAGAGACTTCAAGTCACCTTGATGCTTCTCATATAAACAAAAGATGAACTATGTTTCACAGACAAACTTTCTGTCCTAAACAACTCGTCAGTCATGAAATAAATCAATGCAAACAGAGGATGTGAGACTGAGGTTGTGGAGAAATTCAACCTTCATGTGAATCTATTTGTATTTTTCTTGGGCTCTGGTCTCGTCAAATGAGACACATTAGAATATCAGCTGTACCACATTCAGCTTTTCCACTCATTGAACTTGCTTCATCACCACATAATCTGTGGAAGAACCTGACGTGGGGAAAAAATATCCAGACAAAAATCTCTAAATGTCTCACTATCAAGCCATAACCACACAGGCCTGTACTATGTGTCTCTTTGAGAGGCCTTGTCATATAGTTTGTGTCTGTAGGCCGGGCAGGAGTTTAAGGCCTGATACAGGATTTAACATGAAAGAAGTCTGTAGCCTAATGAGTCATTTAATTTTTTTCAAAACTTACTCGAAACCCTTTGGTTCGAAACCGCAGTTTAGGCAAAGACAAGATTTAAATTGTATGTATTTCATTGGGTTTATCCAGGTTTTCAGGATGACCTCACTCACTTTCTTTACACCATGATTCACTCATTCACTTCTCTATTAGGGTTCAAATGAACTCCTGTCACACTTAATGGTTTTATTACAGTAACATGACAGCTGCCTAAAATCATGAATTAATCACAAAATGTGTCTTGTAATGAGAAACACATTAAACTAATGATCACTTGAGGACCAAAATTATTATCCTGCATTATCTATTTCCAGAAGAGGGTAGGAAGAGGAAGAGGAGAGAAAGGAGAGGAAGAGACGAGACGAGACGAGAAGCGTGAATACGGCGACAAATATTCCATCCGCTCGTCACACGCCCCCCCCCCCCGAGGTCACCGCTCATCTGTCTTTCAATATTAACCATCTCTCCGTTATTACTCCTCCGTCTCATCCCTCGCTTGTTCTTTGCTCGCCGGGTGAGTCACGCTTCCCCTTTCGCAAACAGACACACACTGTGACATAAGCACATGTACACACAACTGGATGTACAAACACACACACACAATGAACGCACAAAACGCAAAGTTATGCCCGTATGCAACAGACAACATGAAGGTTGTTGCAGTGTCTTTGTAATGTTAAGTGTGTGTGTGTGTGTGTGTGTGTGTGTGTGTGTGTGTGTGTGTGTGTGTGTGTGTGTGTGTGTGTGTGTGTGTGTGTGTGTGTGTGTGTGTGTGTGTGTGTGTGTGTGTGTGTGTGTGTGTGTGTGTGTGTGTGTGTGTGTGTGTGTGTGTGTGTGTGTGTGTGTGTGTGTGTGTGTGTGTGTGTGTGTGTGTGTGTGTGTGTGCGAAATGACCGTAAGCGGTTTGAAAGCATCGCCCACTCTGGCATCAGACAACACGCAGATTAACACACACACACTCTCTATCTTTTCTCTGAGGATATAAGTGGAGGATGAAGAACATAATGAAGAGGAGGATACAATTTGAACAGGAAAAAAAAAAGGAGAACAGGCTCCGGGAAGAAAATAGCATCAGATTGAATGAAAACAAAAGCGGAAGTCCGGAATAAGCACGGATCAAAGAGATTTATTATAGGCAAGAGATTAAACGAGGTGAGGAAAAAATTAACAAACTGCCAAGAGGAGGCCAAGAGAGAAAGGGGGGAAAGGCTAGAGTAAAGTGCTGACCCTAATCAGTCACTTTGAGATGCAACATCAGGGTCAGTGGCTGGTTTAAAGAGCGAGAGGAGAGGAGAGCGAGAGGAGAGGAGAGGAGAGGAGAGGAGAGGAGAGGAGAGGAGAGGAGAGGAGAGGAGAGGAGAGGAGAGGAGAGGAGGAATTAAATCATTGGCTGTCACATCTATTTAGATGGAGAGACAGATACGCAGACTGACAGATGTTAGAGAGGCAGAGGAGAGGAAGGAAAAAAAGGAAAAGCATAAAAGGAAAGGGGGAGTGACCGTACTGTAATTCTGTTCATTCCTCACCAACTCTTCCCAAACCCACTCCTTATAAGGAAAGACATGGCTGCCACAGGACCACAGGCTCTCTCTCTCTCACACTCTCTCCTTCACACACACACACACACACTCACAAATTGAGAGAGAGAAAGTGGAGAAAGTGAGACAGTGACAGCAGGAACTCACAAAATCACAGCCTTGTAGGCAGAGGGAAAACTGACTCTTTCATTTTCATATCCTTCTTTTCTCTCTCAGTAAAACGAACACTGCGCCTTTGTGAAAGAAAAACTGAGGGAACGAGGGAACATTTCTTTCCCTCCGCGCGATGGAATTACACTTTTATATGAATCTCATTCCGTTCCTCACCCGCGCTCACCCTCACCTTCCTCCTTTTACTCTGTCCATCTGTCCTGTTTCTCCCCCACTATCATTCCCTTTATTTACCTTATTCCCTCTTTCTCTCCATCCCTCTCTCTCTCCTCCTTCTCACCTATCTCTCCATCCTGGCTAAATAAACACAAAGGTTTGTGGACCATCTGTTACTGATGAGCATTCATGTGTGAAAAACACACACAAAAAGACCTAATACATTAACACACACACACACACACACACACACACACACACACAGGAGACTTAACCCATACACATGCAGGCACACATGCAACGCATGGATAACAGTCGCGATAAATTAACTCTAACGGGGAGGAAGAGAGATTGTCTCACACATGCATATGATATGGATGCACACATGTATAATAGAATATACACACACACACACACACACACACACACACACAGACACACACACACAGAGGAATAGTGACTCATAGGTCGAGGAGTTGCGGATGGAAAGAGGAGCAGGCTGCAGGAAACAGAAGGAGGGAGATAAGGTAGAATGACACAGGGAGATGATTGTGTTTGTGTTTTAAAGAAAGTCATATCAAAGACGGACTGAGGGGAAAGAAAACTTTAAAGAAAACTCTGTTGGCTTTTCCAGGATCACCCTGCATCACATTTAAACCAAAGACCATGGACGACATGATACCGTCATGTCAAGCTCCAGACATAAAACTGAAAAATAGTCACTTGTTCAGACTCACTACAGAACCCATTTGTTCTGGAGCAGGACAGCCGACCGGTTTAATCAAAGAACACCAGAGACAACAGATGGGAGAGTTGTGGATCTGGGGCCGAGGAGCATGACTCCTGAGGAATGCACGTGTTTGCAGAATCCCAGAGTGAGTGAGTGTGTGTGTGTGTGTGTGTGTTCAGCATTTTCTCTTTCACTCTCTTGCCATAAATCCTTCCTCCCCCCTTTCTCTCCCTCATCTGTAACTCTCTTCCTACAGATTTACATCCAGCTTGGACTTTTTCAACAAGAAAAAACTCTGTCATCTCCTGTGATTCAAACCTAATCCACATTCAATTCAGATGAACTATTAAATATCTCAGAATCCTGTATCAAATCCTGTGCTATGTGACCACCTGTTAAGGCAGGTACAAAGTTTATTGTTTAAGAAATATGCATTGTTAATAAATGGTTAGCGGTAACAGGACAATATGTAATCAGAAAAGCAACACTACGGTATTTACTCTGTCTTTCATTCATCCTACAATTTCCCCTCCTTTCTTTTTCCCCAACTCTTCAATCCATCAATTTTATCTTTCATCCACACTCTTCTCTCCTCTTCTTCACTCATCTCTCTCCATCAATCCGTCTTTGCATTTCTCTAATATTTCATCCGGGTTTTTTTTCCTGCTCGATTTGTCGGTGCCATCCATTCATCTCTCCTCCTTTCCTCCCCCTTCCTGGCTTCCATCCCCAGCTTTGATCTATCCTTCACTCTACCGATTTACTTTCTCTCTACGTTTTACAAATCTTTACATCTCGGTCCATCTTCTCCACACACACACACACTTTTCCCCTCGCCCTCCTCCTCTTCCAGGTTCTTTACCGGTATAAGGATACCCAGACAAGGCATTTTTGCAGCCAGCTGGCACAGAAACTCTTGCTGGCAACAGTTTTTTTCTATACAGTAAATGGAAAACTCACACAGGAAACAACTGGCCGTGTCCACTCCTATTGGATTCAAACTAACCTGAGAACAAGCTCAACGCCTGCTTGGAGTAATTTATTAGAAACGCAGGATACTCAACTTAAAATCTGGAGTAATAACGTTAAGTGCTGAGTAGTGATTAGAAGGCTTTACTCAGTCAGCAGAGAGGCTGGTCTTTATGTGGTTTGCAGTATATCTGTACCAGGGTTTCCCCCAGAAAACTTGCTAAGCCTGGTGGTAGGGCTGCTAGAGAGGCCTTCTCGCGGTCACCTCAGCTACGGGGGTGTGGGGGTGTGTGTGGGGGGGGGGGGGTGGTAGTCATGGTTTTGACGTATTCTCAGTGAAACACTGTGTTGAAGGAGCGTTCTGATGTCTGACTGTCAGTGAAGGGGTCGGGGTGGGACATGTGACTGTGTGGACCAATAGGATGGGCTTGTCCGGGGATCGGGGCTCAATGAGGAAGTAAAGTGTTGACGGAAGAAGCTATGTTATTCAGCGACCCTCGGAAGAGGCACAATTTCTTACGGTGTTTCTAAGTTGTTTAAAGTTTTATTAAGGTGTACGGTGACAAGGACGGTTCAATAAACGACCCGAACATCAGTTAAGTCTCATCAATCTTTCGGGGGATCTGCTACACCGTCTTTGGTATCATGTTTCTGGTGCATAACATTTTTTATTTTTTTTTAAATAAATAAACAAGCGACGCTTAGCCTGGCGGCCCGCCAGGCCTATAAAGCACTGGAGGAAACCCTGTATACAGTAAAATAAGTATTATGTGCCTTGAAGTAATTCTTTATTTGGTGCAAAAGTGAATAAATGCCTTTAAGTCTTTTCACATGCTTTAAGAATTTTAACTGCAGAGGCGGAACAGATCAGGGTTCTGCTAGCACCATCCATTTACACATTAACCTGAAGGCCATGTTCAAAGAGTGGAAAATACACTCAAGTGCCAGTCTGTGAAATTATCCCGCTCCCTCGCGCTCTCCAAGTTTGTCGCTTTGAGCATAAAGAGTAAAACGCAGGAAAAAAATGCAGACGGGGAGAAGAGGAAGAAAGGAGAAGAGAGAAAAAGACGGTCTCTCCGAATCTGCCTCATCTCTCCATCTCCCTTATCACCCTCTTTACCTGAAGGTAAAGTGCCACCAAGGTGTAACGGGCACTGTACTGATCTGCCTGTTTGGATTAACCTCCTCACACACACACAGACACACACAGACACACACAGACACACACAGACAGAGAAGGCACATCATCAATGCTGGGGAAGCCAACAACTCCCATGATCCCGCACTGCTTCACGACATCATCAAACTATGTCCTTTAATATCGTTTATATTAAGAGACCTCTAGCAGCTGAAGATGCATATTGTACGTTTAAAACTTTCTAACGACCAGTAAAACGATCAGAAAACAGTCTGATTTAAATTAATGTTTTATAATAGGGAAAAACATTTTCCTTAATTCCTCAAGCAGACGCAAGCACTCGCACAAACACTCTAACCCTAACAGTTTTATTCTAAACCAGCACCTTAATTGAAGAGAATGAAAACAGTCAGCAGTAAAAGAACAACAGCCGCTAGCCTCTAAAACACACAAACAAACACACACACACACACGCGCGTCTTCTGACATCATACCACTTCCGTGTACTTTCCATTTCCATACAACACGCACAAACTGTTGCATCCAAACAAAAACATACAGACTTGATAAAAATAGAGACGGCGGATGCAGAACAGAGCAGACCAATACATCACATGCACAAGAACATGCGTGCTTTACTTTCTCCATGGGCACATTATGTACAAACAGTAACAAACACGCAAGTAAAATCTACACAATTATAACCAGGCAATTTGTGCCTCCACACAGACAGACACACACACGTTTCCGTGTACAAAAAGCCCAATTGTCCTGACACACACGTGAGCCTGCCAACTCACGGAAGGACAAATATTCCCCCCCGCTGCTCTCCCGCTCTCCCACTCTCTCTCTCTCTCTCTCCCTCTCTTTCTCATCAAGGAAACAAACAAACCCGGCTGGCAGCGCCTACTTCTTAAAAAATGAATACATCCAAATCAACACAAACAAACACCCTACACAAGTGAAAGGCACAAAACACACACACATTAACACGCATGCTGTGGTATGACGTCACATGGCTGGCCTGGAGTACAGTAGAGAATTGATAGCATCTAGCAGCCCCAGATACAGACAGACACAGTAGTTATTGTTCATCGCTCTGATTCATTGCTGCGACATAGACCAGAGAGTAACAGATATGAATTCTGCTCAAAAACATTCAAAACCTTTTCATTTAGCACATGTTGCTTTATATGCATGAAATATGAAATCTTATAAGGGATCAATTGAGGTATATTTCAGTGAGAAGACAGCACCAGCGACATGTAATTTCTGCAACAAACTCCTCTCAGTTGCATGGATTTGAAAAGGTGATGCTCTTATACTCATGAATGCTAACTGCTGCTTGTCATCTGCTTGATCTTGTTTATCTATCTAAATGAAAACTGATTGGAGAGCAGAGGGAATAAAGAGCTAGAAAAAGACAAAAGTTTTTATGTACAAGAAAGAAACTTTGAATTGAAAGGAAAACCAAAGACAGAGAAGCTTTCCTCGAGCACTCTACACATTCCTCCATCTTCTCCTTTTTTCTCCACGATTCGCTTTCTTTCTGGGTGAAACGTCGAACGCACCTGCTGTGATCAAAGAGGTGGAACAAATTGGGTGAACACTCTCATTTACAGAGAGCAGAGCAAAAGCAGCGCAGAGAGAGGGACAATGAGACAGAGGACGCTGACCACAGGGTGAGGCCGAACAGAGCGGGCATCTGTATGCAGACTGGTGCATTTGTTGGATCGGGTTGTGTTTGTGTCGCTTCTATTGAATCGAGTTCTGGGGCAAAGCGGCTCCACAGGCCCAGATGGAGAGTGAGGAGAGAGGGGAGGAGAGGGAGTCGGACAGTCGGGAGCGAATTGGTGAGACGGAGAGGGAGAGAGAAAGGCAGGAGAGGGATGGAGAGTGTCATGACAATGTCGAGAAAACTTGTGAAGAGAAAATTACTGGATGTGGGTGGTGACACGAGAGACGACAGCTGGCTGTAAATACTGCGAGAATAATAATCTGCATCTCAGGGGGGATGCGACAAAATAGAGCCTGACATATAGCTTGACTTTGAATATGCAGATTTGCAGAAAATGTCTGTCCCCTTGTCTTACTGATTTGAGTTGATCTGTTTCTCTTATTTCTCTCATTGGCACCTTAAGGTATAAAGCATCACACACCTGTCAGGGGCCTGATGCTTTTTTAACGCAAACTGAATTTCTCTTGCTATAATGTTACAAAACAATATTTTATTTCGGTCTGTCAGCCAGTTTTCCATCCATCCATCGACTATCTATACAGCTTATCCTTTGTCATGGGGGGTCTCTTGCATGAAGAAGTCATCCCACCCACCGTGACACCCCAGAAGTAATCAATATATTCATATCAACCAAATACTGTGAAAGGTGTAGCTCATAAAATCCAGGGATGACATCTCAAACCTCGCAGTTGCCCTCAGCTCTATGGAGCCTTTTACAGATTTAACACTTAACAGCCCACAATTTTCCTGCAGCAGTTTTCGATGAAAAGGCTCTGATAAACCAAGTGTATGCTCCCTCCCAAGGACCAAACTATGGACAGATAAAGTTACAGTGGGTAAACATACTGGAGCATTGAGCTTCTAAAGGGCTGGAGAGTTTCAACAGGAGTGGATGAAGATAGAAGTTAAGCAAACATGGCCAAAAGGAGAGTAAATATTGCATAACGCTTGTGACGTGGGCTGAAACGGGACTCCTGACTACTGCTTATGTTGCTGCAATGTTAATGTGTCTGCTGAAAGTGAAACAAGGCAACTACACATATAATTCTACACAGTTATAATACCAAAAAGTCAAGAACAGCAAAACTATTAAAGCAAAACCAAGTAAGAAATATCCAGAGAAGTATCGATCCATGTAGAGGATAGAGAAAATACTGAATAAAATATTTTTTTGTTGTGTAACTCCTGTGCCACAGCCTCCCACAGAAATCAAATATACAACAGACAACACTCAAATTTGTAATTTATTCGGATATAATTACTCATCTATTGCATCTCATTTATAAAAACCAGTGTCCGACAAGTACAAGCATGAGATCAGGAATGTTTTACTTAGTGTTTTACTCGCTCTGAATCTATTGTGACACATTGTGTTGATATGAGAGGAAGGGAGTGGGAAAGGAAGGAAAGAAAAACAGAAGGGGGCGAAAGAGAGGTGAAGTAAGTCGGTAAGGCATGAAGGAGGAGGCCAGGAAGTGAGGAAGTGTGGAGGAAGGTAGGAAGGACGAGGAAGAAAGAAGTGTGGAGATTATACGTGCATTCCTGGACAGGGTGTGTGTGTGTGTCCTAAAATTACTGGGAGTGTTATTCAATTTCTGAAACTAAGAGGATGGAGAGAAGGAGGGAGAGCGAGAAGGGAAGGTAGGAGGTAAGGAGGAGAGAGAGAAAGCCAGCGCTGACTCACCGGGTGGTGACAGAAATAGAAGAAGAGAAGCAGAATGAGTAAGAACTGAGAGAGAGACAGAGAGAGAGAGAGATGAGAGAGAAATAAAGCAAGGGGACAGAGAAAAACCAGTGATGAACGGAGAAAGAGGACGAGCGAAGAGAGGGAAAGTGACAGGATAATGAGAGCAGAAAATAAAAAGGATGGCTCGGGTTAAAAGGATGTGATTTATCTAGTGGAAAGAAAGGGGATGAAAGTAGAAAGCGACAAACAAAGAGAGGGAGCACATATTCCCTGACATTAAAATAAAAGAAAATAATCTCTTACATGTCTTAACGTGTGTTTTCACTCACTACAACACGCACACACACCCAGGGAGGAGTGTGTGTGTGTGACAGCAAGTGAGGATTGTTGTAGGAATAGCAGCAGGTTAACTACATGGTAGATTAATACATTTACCATGTTTTCCTTCATTCTTTCTCTCTTTCTCAGACCCAACACCCACATTTTGACTAAAACATTTATACAAAGCCACACACAACCTGCATGAGTGTTCTCAAACTGCATCTAAAAAACATGTTAAACCAATTTTTGGAGAGCCCACATTACATTTGTCCTGCAGGCAACATCCAACCTTAAATACGCTCACACTAGCAGGTCTAAGAGCACGTGACAATGACCAAAAGGTAAAAATGACATTATATTCTTCAAAATAAAGGCAGCAAGTGCGTGCGCCCTCTCCGCACTGGGCCATGACAGCATGTGAAATCCGACACTGCAAGTGACAGTGAGCGAGTGTGTGTGCAACTCTTGCGTAATAACCCAGCCTCCTGCCAGACTAGCTGCGTCTCCATCTCATCCAGATGGCTCCTGAACCAGAAGACAGCTGGGAGTCCCCGACCAGGCAGCCCGCTTCATCTGTTTATCCGTCTTCGAGGCGGCCTTGAAGCAGCGAGACAAATCCACCAGAACAGGCCACAAAATGATGTAGATACACCGTCCCCTGTGTGCCGTCTAATGAAATTAGACAAAACCAAGTATAGGACAACTAGGGGAGGATAAACCTCATCTTTCTGGTTTGGTCGATAAAAATGTAAACTGCTGAACCAACTTCTATGAAACTTTGTGGATGGGTGGGGCATAAGGAAGAGGCCTCTATATTTTGGAGTGGATCCAGACAAACAAATAGATCCAAGACATGTTTTTCATTTCTAGTTTCTTTTTCTAAAAACTGTGCTTTCCTCAGTTGGGAAGAAAATTAAAATTCAAAATGCAATTTTGAATTTTAAGAGGATATAACCGTTGACATACTTCTCCCTTTTCTTTTGACTCTGAGCAACCAGCAAAGACACCCCAGAGATATATACAGTATAAATAATTCAGTGTCCCATAGAAACGTAGGTCCAGGCACACACACACACACACACACACACACACACACACACACACACACACACACACACACACACACACACACACACACACACACACACACACACACACACACACACACACACACACACACACACACACACACACACACACACACACACACACACACACACACACACACACAAACACAGATGTCTTTTTCCTACCTGTGTCTCCTCCTGAACGACTCTGTACTGTTCCTTCCAGACGGACATCTTTGTGGCTTCATCCTTCCTGAGTGCCCGCTCTTTCTTCAGCTCTGGACTCCAAAACGTCTTGATGGAGTTCATAGAGGAGCTCAGCTTAGACTCTTTACCCTCCAGCTACAAATAAACAAATTAAGATCCAACACTGTGTTAATAAGTGTTAGGTTATATCCTCTGGGATGCTTCATCTACCTTCAGCCAATGGCCCTAAATATCCCTTATTAAGTTTGCATATGATGTTATACTTTATTTCCCTCAACTTATCAGATTCACTTGCTTTTATTTGTCCTTGTTGCTGTTGTATTAATCTTCAATTCAGGACAGCAGAATTCCAAGAAGATTTATAAACAACATTTGTCACAGAACTGAAAATATATAATCAGAAATGTAGTTAATTATAAAATAAATAAAGTATCATGCGCCTTGTTTTGAGAAGCGTGCAAGTGTCCTTACTTCTCTGCGTAGCAGCTCGTTCTCTCTCAGCACTTCTCTTAGTTGTGTTTGAAGGTCCGACATGGCTCCGTCTCTCACCTGTTAAAACAAACAAAACTAATTTTGAATATTTAACCCAACAATCGTCATATGGAGATAAAATAACTAAATAACTGAAACGTTAAGTATGTGAAATTTAATATGGAAAATAAAACCTATGTACCGTATGTGAAGCACTTTTAGATTATAAAAGCAAACCATTTTTTCCACACAAGACAGACATTTATAGAACGAGTTCCTTCATGGATTACACAACTAACTTCAATATTAATGAGAATACGCTTCCCATATAAAAGTTTAATTCATCTTGGCATAAGGAGAGCAGTGTTTTAATGAATTAAAAATACTTTGGATGCATTCTTAAGCAACAACAAGCGACCACATCAAAATGTATCTGCATCGGTAAATCAGCAACGTTAAAGATAAGAAAGTTAAGCTTTAGAGTAAGAGCATCCTCACAATCGCCAAGTTACAGAGTGTATGAGGCTTGTTAAGGAAATAAAGGTCAAGGAGAGATGGACTGCTTTGCTTTAGAAATAATTAGAAACGATTAGAGGGGGGAGGTATGGGAGAAAAAGGAGAGAAACTTCTTAGAGAGACGAGCTTTCAGGTTATGACTAATGGTGCACAGGCAGTGGGAGGGCTGACCTTATCTATTTTAGCACACAGGATTTATGTATATTTAATTAAAGGGTAACTTTAAAGGAAAATATTCACTCTTAAACACCTAGATGATCAATAATCTCTACATAGAACAGATGGTTCAGTGATGCCATTTTCTTTTTACTAGAAGCAAATGATTTGATCTTTTATTGTTTTAAGGTAGAACTAGAACATGTTAATAAGTTCAGTTTAAAAATGACTGACTTCAGAGTTGCAGCAACAGCAGAAGAACACACATCTGTGGCTCACCTGTCTCATGGAGTGGGGAACAGTAGCTGCCTGTGGAGGATGGTTTGGCATCTCTCCTCCAAATGCTATAGCATCAGAAGGCATGACCGCTCCACAACCCATACCTCCAATGTTTATATTAGGACTGCTGCCCATAATTGCCGCCCTCATTCCATAAGGAAGCCTGGCACCAGCCCTCCCCAAGGTCATGGTGCTTTTGGGCAGCGAGGGATTAAGCCCACTGCCCAGACTCCCAATCCCGATCTGGTCATCAACTGTGTCCGGGAAGTACATAGGACCCCCTGTGGCGTAGGCGGCGTTAAGAGACTGAATATTCTCCATGGACAGGGTTTTACCAGAGCCTGTTAGTCCGCCGGTGGAGCTGGTGCTGCTGTTTCTCCTGTGTCCGAGGCGTGGGGAGCGAGGGAGGCGTGGGGAGCGACCGGGACTCCCAGAAGCCGACCCGTTCCCATTGGATCCCACAACATCCAGCTTTGAGATGGAACGTGAGCTCCCGTACATGGTGACACAATGTGGGGGGTATACTGAGGAGATGTACGTGTATCTGGAGCAAACGATCAAGTGAGACTATACTACAATAGTCCAGAAAGGGGGTGTCCTGAGAAAATAAGGTGAGGAGCCTGTGCTATTACAACATAGTCATAAAAACACAAAACTCCCGTCTTCTACTGAAGTGCTTCTTCACTGGGAATATCCTGATGCCTTGTTGACATATCTGTGATCAAGTCTCTCCAACACGCTCAATGAAATCCATGGGCTTTGTGAGAAAACTGTAATAAATAGGGCATCCGCTTAGATGAAGGAAGCCAATTAATCCTCAAGGCCGGTGGGGCGGGATCACCTAGAAAGAAAAGGAGAGAGAAATGAATTGATGAGGAAAACAGAATTAAAAGACTTCCTTTTGTTTCATTGAAAAAATACCATTTAAAAATGTCTCTTTTGCATTTGAATAAACTTGGACAAAGTATTAATAATCTAAATATCTGTTGTCTTATACTCTGTGTATCCAACAGAAGCCCCAAATAAAAGCAGCCACAAGTAAAACGGCCTCAATCCTCATCATAGCAGCAGGTCATAGAAACAGCTGACTGGACAAAATATTTCGATCATATGTCCCATAGTACTGATGCATGCAATAAAGTGTCATAGAATCTGGCATCTACGATTTCAGGGTGCAAGCAGAAGAAGATGAAAACACAGTAAACTATATAAAGCTGACATTTTCAGTTCATGGACCGCAGTCACAGAAATGCCTCTCTGCCACAGGCACAAGCGTCATCAGCCGATCTGTCAGTTCATATGATCACACAGCCGGCTTTGTCTCCCCACCACCCGCTACTCCTTCTTGAGATCACACTCTGTCCTGACACCTCTGGCACCAAAATCAAAGTCACCGTCCGGCGGCTGAGATGAACCAGATGAGAGCAGATGACATTTAATCGGGTGACTTCATGTTCATGCAGGTCAGTTTAACAGCTGGATGAATCTCATGTATTATAGATAGAATACTATGTGTTGAAGCTTTGTTATTGATCCATGTATAAACTGGAATAATAACATTGGTATGGAATAAAGGAAGAAATTGATTTGTTTTTTTCTATTTCTGGTAATCATATCAGTCACACTGGATTGAGGGATCAGCTACACTAGATGTCAAACATGTCAACTGTAATCCTACAATTAAAATAAAGCAGGAACACCATGAAATTATGTGTGTGTGTGCGTGTGTGTTGGATGAAATAAATTACGGTAAACATTGAAACTGATTTAGTCAAGCAGGTCAAAGGAGCTGTGTAATAAACAGAGCAGTGAATTTTTGTGTTTTTTGTGTCATTTCTGTCACACCATTATAATCTATGAGCACTTGTTGTTTGCACAGGTTGCTGATAAATGTCTCAGAAGATGCTGCCTTTTTCAAACTCTCTGCTGTGAATGCTCTAATCTCTGATGTCCCCTGAACTACCCACTGTGGACACCATGTACTGAGCTTCAATATGTTTGTATAAACAATTGAGGTTTCTAAAAAAGGACCAAGTTTCAGACTTAAAAAACAACTTCAATGTGAATACTTTTTATTGTAAAATTTTGAAATTCAAGGTCAATATATTTTAAATCACATTTTAGAGCAGTGGTGGTTCAGTAATGTTCCTTGTTAAGCAGTCCTAAGAAGGTTCCTGGTTTGAATCCCAGCCATCAACTTTCTCACTTACACTTTATACTCGGAAAACGATAACAGCGTTTGTTCAGGTTGTGAATACTGTAATTAAAATTGCACATTTGCTTCGGGCAGGGTCTTACTGCATGGAAGTTTCCATGTTCTCCCCGTGTTTGAAGGCAGGTCGTCGGTTTGCTCTTTTTTAATCTACCTGGTCCCTTTAACAGCCCGGGGTGTGTCTTTCTAGCTGAGGCTCAGATCTTTTGGCCAGGGAGATCTCACTGACAGCCAGTCAGTTACACCGGCCCGTCCATACAGTGAAAACCCCAACAGGGACCATCTGCTCTGTCTCCCCTCAGGCCAAAAACACACACCTGGACAGAAACAGGCCAGAACGCTGCCTCTGGCACACAGCAGCACACACACACACGCTCTCACTCACTCAAACATGTGCACAATGAGCCAAGATATCAGACATATCAGTCCAGATGCAAAAAAAAACATGAAAATATTCAACACATTGACACAGATGAACACACATCAGCTCAGTGGCTCTAAAGAATCACGTCACGACAAACACACACATCTGATGCTTCATCTGAGGCCTTTTTGAGACTACAGGGACCCAGTGTGTGTGTGTGTGTGTGTGTGTGTGTGTGTGTGTGTGTGTGTGTGTGTGTGTGTGTGTGTGTGTGTGTGTGTGTGTGTGTGTGTGTGTGTGTGTGTGTGTGTGTGTGTGTGTGTGTGTGTGTGTGTGTGTGTGTGTGTGTGTGTGTGTGTGTGTGTGTGTGTGTTTTGCGGGGGCTTTCCTCCTCCTCCCCCCTCGACTTGCTGACCTGTACATAATGTATATGCTCGTGTCCTGATTCTCACTAAAGCACATAAAAAAAAACGTTGTCTGTCTGGCTTCTTTTAGTTGCCTTTATTTGAGCGTTTATCCAACTCACAGTGAGCTCTTTTTGGGTCATGACCTGCCCCTGCTTGGGCACTTAGTGGTTGGTAGTTTAAAAGCCTTGCTCAAAGGCATCTCTGATAGACGGTAGAAAATAAAATGTACTTCCCCCCTTCATACTTTTCCAGTGGAGATCCACAATACTACAATTTAGTGCTAACTGTCTTTTCCCTGGGTCATAGCTTCGTACTAAAAACTATGAACGGGACATTTGATTATAGGTTTGGGAACATGCAAGCTGCAGTTTTCTGTATCCGGCTAAAGCTAAATTTACGTTCTTAGACACAAACACACAAAATACACACATACAAACTGTTTATCTTGTTGCAGGGAGGTGGCGCCGACCCCAGCATGCATGAGTCAAGAATCGAGGTACACCCAGGTCACCCATTTATCACACAGCTAAACACACAACTCTTTTGTGTTGTTATTGGCTTCATGGCCTCATGGAAACCACAACACACACCATGTTGTGTTTCCTACAGTTCAAGTCTAAGGTCCTATGAATGAATCATCAGTGTGTCCTACAGGTCGAGGGAGAGCTCAGATAGGACAGAGAATCAAGTAGAGAGATACAGAATAAAAACAACACACCAATTGTATGACGCACTTCATGAGATCCAGCGATCACGAGCATATGACTGTCCGAGAGCTATTTGTCAATTGCGTGCACTATCCCTCCTGCCCTTTCACCAAACTGTGAAACAGCACCGTGGTGAAACATCTGTCAGACGCTGCCACACTGAAGGTTCATGGGAGTCCACTCTTCACCTTGAGGGGCAGAGTGAGCTTCAACCCAATCTCACAGAATTCATGAGCATCAGCTTTGTTTTAAAAAATTCAAACTTCAAGTTCATGCAAGCCTTGGAATGACATTTGTTGTAGCATGAATATTGATTTGCCATAACAGATATGATCAGATCTAGGGTAAAAGAAATGTCTTGGGTAATCATTTAATCTGTTAAAAGAAGGTTATGAAAGAAATCAGTGCAAGTAGAGTGATTCATAGTTGGGCCAATTTAATTCATATTTACTTTTAATACGTTTATGGTTAACCTGTAAAATATCAAGCCTCAATTACATTTCTTTGTCATAAGGGTCTGGTAACAACTTCTTAGGAATAGTCCAATAATCAAAAACCCAACAATATCCGGTTTAACATGTTATAAAACTTTGAAATACAGAAAGTATTTACATTTGAGGATCTGAAGTTAGTAATCATGTTCAAATTATCTGTCAATCCACTAATAGATGAATCATTCCAGCTCTAATCAAATCAATAGTCACACAATTACTGAGCTGCAAAAATCTGAATTGTCAGCCAGAATCTGACTGGGGCTTCTATTTAAAAAAAAAAAAACCTACTGGAACAGATCCTGGAAAAGCCCAGGAATACATTTTAAGAACCAAAATAACTTCATCCCACTAACAACAATCGTCAGGAAACACCATTGTGTTTCATCCTCTGCCTCTCTGTACTGTTTCTAACAGCCACGCTGTATCTTTGAATCTTCCAGGCCTCGTAAAATCCTAGACTATCACACCAGGATACCAAGAATGTCTCCATGGC
Source organism: Limanda limanda (assembly GCF_963576545.1). Lineage (NCBI taxonomy): Eukaryota > Metazoa > Chordata > Actinopteri > Pleuronectiformes > Pleuronectidae > Limanda > Limanda limanda. The sequence goes on from NC_083636.1 coordinate 15,037,188, forward strand.
GTCATGCCACGTACATGTACTTGTGTAGATCCAGTTCTGGCACAGTAGATGACTGACTTCGAATGTTATCTTTTTCACAACATGGCTACAGATAAAAACAAAATTTGAAACCCTGAATAGCAGCAGAAAGTTGATGACGCAGACATTTCATCACCTTTTGGGTTAATATACCTTCATAACAAACAGTTGGCAGTATATTCAACCTGCAAGCACCGGAGCCATGTTTCTGTCCACTTGATGATTTCAACATTCAGTCCTTTTTTCGCTGTTTATGGTCTCTAGTAAATCCTGAGGGAGACGTTTGGCTCTTTAGCTGCTAATGCCCCATTATGTTCATCGGCATGGCTCTCTGTTGTTTGGAGCTGGGCACGTAGCCTACAGTGAGGTATGTGACTGGGTTGTTATTTGCTGAAAACAGAAACGACACTGAGAATGACCCAAAACAGTGAATCTGGTGCCCGGAGCTAAATGAACTGAAAGACATTATACTGCTCAGAACAATACAGATGTTACTACAGAGCCTATGAGCAAACATGACGGGTGAGGATTCGCATTAAACACAAGGTGAGACAGGATTTTATACCCAAACTGAGAGACAGAGGTTTTATTCAGATTTAGTCCCCTCTCCGACCTCTAATCCATCCTTCCCCTCTCCCACTCTCACTTTTCTCCCTGATGCTTCCTCTCTTCCTCCATCAGCATTCCTGAAGGTGTTCAGCATGCTCTATTTATGTGACAACCCCACATCCGTCTATCACAGCGCACAAAGCAACACACCACTCAACCTATACTTAGCCGAGCTTGCGTTTCAGCGCGGGAGCAGAGTTTGACAAAGTTTGTCGCTCGCCTGAGGATCGGGGAGCTCATAAAAACCCATTATCCTCAACTCGAACATTGTTATTACTCGTGTGATTAGGGTGATGTGACTGGAAAGGACTCGCTGGTGCTGTCTGAGGTTACACATCTCACTGGAAATCAACTCGACAGCTCTGCTGAAGGGGGGAGCCAAATTTGTTCTGCATCTACTCTGCCTGAAGATTTAAAAAGATGAAGCGGTGAACGCCTGGTTTTTTACCTTTACAGCTGCTTTATCAGGACGATGGGTGAAAATCGGACTGCTACTTGTCTAACTGGAGCAAAGGGGAGATGAATTATCTCAATCCCACGAGTGTTAGCATTACATCATTGTAAGGCAAATGAAAACTCTGTAGGAGCTTGTGTCAAACATTAATCAAATGTAGGAGTAAAAAACAAGGTTTTCTGCTAAACTATACTGCAATTTAATTTTCAGAGAAGATAATTGTATCTGTGCAACTCGTGCAAACAGTGTAATACATTCACTATAGAAATTCTGCTAAAGGTACATCAATGAAATCAAAGGCCAGAAAATGACAAGGCAAGAAAAGTGCGAGAAAACAAATGTGATTTCTGCTTTGACGATGTTGCTTGCAAAGAAACAAAAAAGTGGAATTAAATTATTTCAAATGTTTAAATCATATGTAAACCCTAACCCTAACCCAATCATCCAGGATGTGATATGTAACCACTTCAGAGACCTCTGCTGCTCTCTTAAATAAGAAATAGTGGTTATTCTTACGATATTCTTATTCAGGTCAGTTTTCACATAATGCCACTTTGAGTGGTTTAATAAAAACAGGCCCGATACCTCAGTCCCAGTGCAGCTTCTCACTACTTCAATATGCATCGGGGCTTAACAGGATTTATTTAGCTCTGCTGTAAAACACATAACTCAAGCAATGCTGTCGTTTGGTTTGGATTACTGTATTATTAGTGGTTTGGCCTGGTTCCACACACAAGACACTAGATATTGTCTCCATGTCAGGGCATTATATCGATTATACAGCAATCATCCTCATAAACAGCCTGACGAGGATTTTGAACCATGGATGAAAAAACTAGATTTCTAAAGTTTTCATCACTTCTGCCATAAATAGAAAACCCAACTACACCTGCACACAGTATATTGGAAGCCAAAACATAAAGTTGTTTTTTTATTTTCAATTAACTCATCAGCGCATTTAAACTTGGGAGTAAATATTAGCGGGTGGGTGACAGTGAATCTTGTGCCAGGCAGAAGATGTCTGGGTAACATACAGAGAAGTAACACCGGAGTGACTGTGGCCACGGCTCCTGTCCGCGATAACATATAATATGGTTCAGACTCTGGAAAGCACAACGCTGATAAGCCACTGATAGCATCAGCTCCAGTCTGTTGTGCACCACAGGAAATTAATCTGAGATGCAGGCCCGGGCAAACAAAGCGCACACACAATTACACACTGTGACTCACACACCTCCATGTACACAAACACACGGATGCACATGAAATATGCCGATGCCATGCACTTGCAATAACACCATGTGCTCTTATCTGATCTCAGCTGCTACTGCTGCTGCTGTCTACATAACAAATATGGAAAATGGGCCGTTGCGATTCGACAATTAACACAAAGGCAGGAAAGGGCAATAAAGGAGTATGAGGTGGTTAGAGGAAGAGAAAGAGAGTGCGACTCCGCCAGGCTCGTCCTCTCAAGAGGAATGTGATCGTACAGGGTGACTCAACATCACCTGAGACATCCATCCATCCAATATGATATGATAGAAATAAAGCCAACCACTAACAAAGTGACAAACTACTTCAGTAACGATTACATGTTCTCATTATAAAAGTGAGTGTTGGGAATTGATTTTAAAGATCTACAGTCTTCATTAGACTCAGCTCCTCATATTGGTCCAAAGTCTTGAGCCAATATGACAGAAGTTCTTGCCCCTGACGTTGAGTCTGGAGTCAGAGGAGTCACAGTGCAGAGGGTTAATGAGGGATCAAAAGTTCAGGAGGTTATAACAATGGATTGAAATGCTTGAATGCTAAAAGGAACCAAGAAATACTAAAACGTAGCATTGGCCAAATGCACTGTACAGATGCACAGTACAAAGCTCTGCCCATCACTTCAGGCAATAACTGGCCTCACTTTTCTAACTTCATCACATAGTTATTAACCCCCTCTGTCTCTCTTCATTTAGATCTGTGGATGGAGCTCTGCTTATATTTCCACATCACAGAGTCCCCGATGCCGTGCGACAGTTCACCTGTTGAGATCAAACAGGCCATTATCCTCAGAGGACACTTTACCTCATGTCATGTGGGGGTGCCAAATGGTCCCAGACTTTTAAACAGGGTCCATAAGCGTATTATGGTAATTTCTGAGGACCAATTTTAAGTTTAATCCAAGGTTGTAGACAGAGCAACCATCTATAAGTGACTGGATCTGGACTGGCATCATGGTGAGAAGACAGGTTTTGAAGAGCGTCTGGAAAACACCAGGAAGAACGTCATTCAAGAACTGAAATCTGCAAAGTTGCCTCATAAGAACAATTTTCATATGGAAACTACTTTTAGTATGATACTGGTGGCAAGACACACCACCCCCCTCCTTTTTCGTTTAGCAAAGATTTTCTGGTTGTGGTGTGTAGTTTTATTTTATTCCCATCTGATTCAATAACTGATTAACTTTCTCTGGTTTTAATTACTGTTCTTTAAATCTTAATTTTTTTAACTTGCTTTTAAGCACTTTGTAACTTTGTTAAGTCAAGTGCTGTATAAATAAACTTTATTATTTTTATGGCTCAGGTCCATGTTAAGATTGGAAGATTATAGCATAGTATAGCAGTAGTATTATAAGTAACTAGTATTATAATAGGGTTCAGCCAGAGGAAGACTGGGGCGTGCAGAGCCGGGACATTTAAAAATGTCCAGTGTTTACAAGGACCTCAGGAGGAAGGAAGCAGCAGCTCCATTCCCCGACTCGTGTTCCCGGAGGAGGAGCGGAGCGAAGAAATGGAGATGTGGGCGGAACAAGGAGGAAATCATACAGTCATGGTCCAGCCCCCCCCCCCCCTTTCATCCCCCGACCACCACCACTAACCACCCTTGAGTGTTGCACAACACACGCAGCAGACGCCAGCTCCCCGCCCTCAACAACACAATCACACCAGACCCATGTTTTGCACAATGGCTCCTTGATATGGCTCAAAATTACATAAAAATCAAATCAGTTGATATCGAAAATCATCATGATAAACGTCACTTTATTGGGTCTTTTAAGATTTAAGGCTGAATTTTTTCTCCAGAGTGAAGTTATTGTTTTAAACTCTTCTTAAAGAGCAGAAAATACACAATTCTGAGGTTGATCAATTGATTTTTTACTCCACACTTTGTTGCATAATGCATAAGCAAAGTATCGATATATATTAGACTTTTGTTGTCCTGCTATTGATGGAGTTAAAATGCAATATTGCTATATGGTTTTTTTGAGCTATTTTACACAAATCAATCAAGTCGTTCACATGTTGCTTTGGGTGGAATCTGTCAACAAATGGCTGGGACAGTCCTGTGCAGCTACACCAGCAGTGAAGACGAGGATTTAGAGACGTGCTTTGATTTCTTTGTCATCTTGCAAAAGTTCAAAACTGAAAAAAAAGGAAAAAAACATAAGAGAACCTGAGGGATCCTGTTTGAAAAGCGGAGAGATGAAACACAAACTTATCATTGACTTCCACTTGTGGGTGTCAGTGATTCCACAGGAGGTTTGGAAGCAGGCCAGACAACAATCAGGTCCCTGCAGATGTTATATTAGAAGAATGTTAGGACAACAACAGTCTACCTGGATTTTGATGGACACTTCATGTGGCGCCTGCAACACAGGGAGCAGCCTGATAATCGCATTATTGGGCAGGTACACAGACGAGACGTGGAGGAAGAGGAGGACGAAGAGGAAGAGGAGGAAGACTCTGGTCTGCACAGCCTCACCTGGCTCCTGTGCACGTTAAGTTGCGTCCGTTGTGTTGAAGAAGACAAAGACACAACGTATCTCGTGATTGACATGTGTGGGACGGACACACGTCAGATAATCCGCCTCCACGTACTGACCTGAGACCACAGCTCAGTGTGCATATGTGTCCAAGCTCCTGTTGGACAAACATGTATGTGGACAGCAGCACAACACAGACACACACACACACACACACACACATGGGCAACACACAGACACACGTAGGCCCATGTTATGAATCATGTATGCTGTCTCACACACACAGAGGAAGTTCCAGTACTCACTGCGGCTGTGTGTCCTCTCCAGTGGAATAAGCTCTGTTAGAAAAGATGGAGGAAGGGGTTCTCTGTCTCCTGCTCGCCGGTGGTTCTGCTGCCGTGAGGCCGTGTGACGGGACAGACGGTCAGCCGAGGTGACGCGCTGTCTCCCGGGCAGCCTGCCTGTCTGTCTGCTCCGGTGGACCGCAGCTGTCTCTCTGTCTGCTCGCTGTTTCGCTCCCTCTTCTCCCCCGTGTGTCTCCCTCTCTGCTCGGTCTCTGACTGACTGACTGCCGCCTCCCCCCGGTGCTCGGGCGCTCCCGTGACGTCAGCGCGGCGGAGCGAGCGCGCCCCCGAGACGTAACAGCCTTTAGCAGGCCCCCCCCCCCCTCTCTCCTCTTCCTCCCTCCCTCTCTTCATCGTCATCCATTCATCATTTTGTATAATAAACGAAATAAGATATAAATATATTATTAGGGCCCGAGCACTGACAGGCACTGATGATAATACACATTTTTTATTTTAATTTAATTTAATTTATTTTAAGTTATTTAATTAATTTTTTTTAAAATTATTTCATTTAATATTTATTTACCTCCTGCGCAGAAGCCTACTGTGCAGGATTAATTTAATTAAATTTTCTTTTGTTTTTAAATTTACATAGTGTAAGATATTGATGATGATGATTAAGATAATCCTGCCAATTTTAGAGATTCAGTATCTTGCTAAAGACACTTCAGCATGCACATGGGGTATATCAGGCAGTCCATGCCCAACATACTATATTGCCATCTTTCTGCAGCAGGAACCTGAGAAACGAGAATGCATAACACATCAGTATCATTACATAGGTTTCCATGGCTGTGACCAAACAGCTGCACTCCAGCTGTTGTCCTGAATGAGCTTTGCTAATGAAAGAATACTGCATAGTCACATCACATGCAATATGCGTTGAGAGCACAGCATCATGGTGTAAATGTTACTATCAACACATCTCCTTTGGTACTCTGTGTGCAACAAGCATACTGTGTCAGGGTGAAAATTAAAATTAATTACACGTGTAATTAATTTTGTATTATTATAATTTTGGAGAATTTTAGAAGAAAACTTACGTCAAAATCTATATGAATGATGGGTACCCAGTTGTAGCGATGGTGGATACTTGTGTATTCAAAACAAATGAGATGTTAAAAGACCTACCTCGAACATAAGTAACCGTCAAGTAGATAAACTACAGGTCTATTAGAAGAATTTAGATAAACCATTATGTTGTGCAATAATGGTTAGGAGTGATACCATAAGCTGGTGTGCCTTTAGGCTTTCAATAAATTTGGTTATCAAAATAAAATATAAAACATAAATATTTAAAATATTAATATTAAATCATAACTTTAGTTTGTTTAAGTTCTCGCGGGACACCACCCTTCCTAGAAGGGAAAAGATAGCCAATTTATTGATTAAGATCAGTCTCATTTAGATGTAGTTCAATTAGAAATCTTAATATTTATTATTAAAGATTATATAATGAACAGTTAAGGTTTATAGAGTTCTTGACAGTGTAACGGTTGGCAAACTTCACTTATGCAACATTAATGACAGGACAAGTTTAAAAGAAAACATTTATTATAAACATAATAAGTATAAAAAAACACCAATTACTAAACAAAATACTAACTAACAAAGATGTGTATGTGAGTGTGTGTGTGTGTGTTTGTGTGTGTGTGTTTGTGTGTGTGTGTGTGTGTATGTGTGTGTGTGTGTGTGTGTGTGTGTGTGTGTGTTTGAGAGGGTCTCTCTGGTAGTTAAACAAAGAGAGTCACACCTTCCTGTGGTCTTTTAAGATGGTCGCAGCCCCCGCCTTCTTCTGGAGTAAGGGAGAAGGTACGAAGGTAGTGATATGCCGTGTCTGTGAGAATGCGAATTAGTAAATGGCAGGGTCTGTGTAGAGCCTAACTCACATTAACTTTCATTTAGCTTGTAACTTCAATAACACCACATATATCAAACTTTAAAACACCACACACAATCAAATAAACAGTCTTGCTTAGTTCTAGTGTCATTATTAAGCCCAGTTTGTTACCAGTCCTTGAACAGGGAGAAAGTTGCTGTGCAGTTCGCCGTTCGCCATGGCTTTGTGCGAAGTCTCTGGTTGGTCGTAAGGTTTCTGCTTTCGCGGTTCTGTTGAACTGTGGCTCAGATGCTGGTTTGAAGTTCTTACTTACAGGACACCGAGTCACTGCAAGGAGTTTAGAAGAGGCTTGAGATGCGTGGAGGTTTCCTTGAGAAGATGAGCGGGAAGCTCGACCTTTGCCCTCCGCTTGTTGGATGGGAAAGGAGATGTGCGGGAGCAGCCCGGCCCTCTCCTAGGCGGTGCAGGAGAGGAGAGGCTGGACAGCCTGCCGTCTTGAAGAGTTGAGGAGAAGAGAGCTGGAGCGGCCTTCGGCCCTCAGAGGGAATGGAGCAAAGAGGGAGACTCTGGAGGAGGCCTGCTCTTAAATAGGTCCAGTGGCCTCCAGGTCATGTGGCTAGATTGACCAATTGGCAGCTGATCCTGGTAGAACTTCGCACCTATGTGTGAAGATGCTGAAACAAAGGGGACATATAGCCTCCTGGGAGTTTGAGTTATTTGACCTTCTCAGGACAAAGAGAACACGTTGCACTCTGGGAGATTGAGTTTGCTCCAGCACATGCAGCTTTCTCGAGACAAAGAACATGTGCTTTCAGGTTTTGACTACCCATACAGGCCGGAAGAGAGGCCTGCGTTTTTGCACAAAAACCATGTCCCAACAATCAATACTAGAAGAAGAAAATGTCCTTCTCAGACTTCTCTGTTTACACCTTAATCATAATGTAGCTTAAAAACCCAAAGCAAAGAATTAAATCATTTCAACATGCATCAGTAGAAATTAAATTATCTGAAATAGTTTTAATAAAACATGCACTTGTCAAAGCGTAGGAACAGCTTCGGATTCCTATCACTTGTGCACATGTACCAACTTTCTGGAGGCCAAGTATGAATTACGAAATGTGAGAATGGACTTTTAAAAAAGAACTGTACTTGTGTAACAGTGTATTGTATATAGGTGCATCATTGTCAGCTGTATAGCCAGTTACAGTTTTTAAGTGCAATATTGAATTAGCTTGGACCCCTAAAGAATGTTTGTATTAAACTATGAAATGGTCTCAATCTCCTTATTCGCCTTCCTTCAATGTTTCTCCTCCCTCTCCCTCTCTCCCTCTCCCTCTCTCAGCAGCAAAATGACAGGCTGGAGACGGGATCACATTAGATACCATGCAGCGAATCAGGCCAGAGCAGCAATCCAAGTCGCAAGCAGAACCTGTCCCGTTGGGTGTCGGAGGTCGGCCATGGCGAGTTGACTGGCATATGCCGTTCCACTCGACGCCGCTGGATGCACAAAGAGAGAAAAACAAACCTTGACAGCAACAACCTCACAACAGTTCCTCATAGCAGCATGATGCATACAAAGAGAAGAATAAAAACCTACTAATTTTGGCAGCATAGTAGGGACATTTGCTGATGTCGCCATCCGTGGCTCCGTGGACAGGCAAGCCAGCATCTAAAACATCCTCCTGGATGGGCTCCCTGCACTGTAAAACCTAACAGTACATCTTACTTAATGAAGTAAGTTACAATAACTTAATTCTCAAAAAAAGTTGAGACCACTAATATCAATAATTTAACAGAACTCAAAAGTAAATTATTGGAGTAATAACTTAGTTATTTTGAGTTGGATTAAATTCGAGAGCATTTTGAGTACTGCTGACATGAATACATTTTTTTCAATGACTCATTTTCTTTAAGTTGATTTTATACTATTACAAAAAATGCAATTCCCATGGGCTGCTTCCTATTCCTTAGGATTTTAAATTGTATTTTTTTTTTTGTTTATAAATCATCATATTTTGGATAAGTATGCATCCAGATCATCTTTAATAATCCTCCAAAGTGGAACCTAAGTGAGGATGTTAATTACATAACGTACAAGCAGGTATTTTTAACAACTTGATTGACAGAAAATTAATTGCCAACTAATATTATACGTGATTCATTGTGTAGCATATGTACATGTGAAAGTTATATATATATATATAAACATATATATATATATATTTATATAATATTGTTTTAATTTCCTTGTCTTATACATCTTTTAATATTTTGGAGTGTTGAAGGATGGGGCGAGGGGGGTCAACTTCTGTTTGTGATTTCTAAACTATTTTCCATCCCAAATCATTATCGTATTTTATAGTCCAGAAATAAAAGCACGGCTCTTATAAGTCTATGCTCTATACGCAAGTATACGTCAAGACTCTAAGTTATTAGTCCGTTCATTTTCCGCTCCTGCAACAATAAAACCTTGTTAAAACAAATGAATCGACTCAGTCAACAGAAACGCGAGAGTGCTTTTACTCTGAAAGGGACACAGGAAAAGGTGAGTGGTTTAAGCTGATGACCTCAGGTGAGCTGACCCGCTGAGGTGAAGCGGATCCACGGCTTCACAGCAGAACTCGAGCCAGCGAGGGCCGGTAGGAAACTGAGTCAGATATTTGGAAAAGCCATTTGAGCGTTTACAGACTCATTCAACTTTCTCCGTCACCTTCCTGTGAGTCTGCTCACTTCCGGTAACCTGCCGTTCACCTGCTGTCGCACACGGTACCGACGGGACGGGGGGCGTGACCGGTTCGAGCCGGTCAGAACGAGGTTTGCACCTGGCACCGGCGTGATGGAGAAGATCGGCACGAAGAGCTTTCTGCTGGAGAGACTTCACTACTGATGGAGAACCCGTGACGATACGTCCTCCACGCAAGGTAACGTGGTTCTTTCATTGCTGCTCTTCATGTCTTGGATTCGTTAGCATCACTACTTCCGGAAGCTGACATTTAGGCTACAAAACAAGGTGTAAATGACGCCGTCTCGACTTGAATTTGAATGTACGGGCTTATGGACACTTAGATGACTATGATTAGATAACACCACAGGAGCATAATGGAGACATTTTCTGTTTGTTTTCTTCTGTTTCAGTTACTCCAGTTGTATTGGATTTGGCTGCAACGCTGTTTACCCCTAAAACATCAGCATAGTGGTGAGTAGATAATGAGTGCAATTTAACTTAATTCAATCTATTTCCAAAGATGTTTTTGTATTTGTTCAGTCATAACATATGCCCGAACCAGGCAGTGCAGTATGCAGGAGGAATGATTACATACACCAACTTTTAAAAGTAACATAATATGTTGTATCTGTAACTAATGTCTTAATCAGCTATTTTGAGAAAAATATAAGCAACAAAAATATACCCAATCCAGAACTCTGCCCTCACTATATGAACAACTCAAAGGTAATGGTCCACACAGCAATCATATTTTATGGTTTGTAAAAGTACACTCAACTACACTGGACATGTATTCCCTTTTCAGGATGAGATGGAGGCAACCCAGGAGGGAGCAGTGGCTCTGGTTGCAGTGGTGGATGAAGCAGAGGTGCCTGCAGGTGTTCCCTTTGAAACTCATCATGTGTCGATCGTTCTCAAATCAAGTTGTAATGTCTCACAGATCTTGAACTGATTCACTGGTAATTTTGTGTGGACTGATCTATGCTCTACATTTGAGCTACCCTGAGAAGCTGAGTGGCTTCTTTGAGTTCATCCAGGTTGTCCTGTTAAATCTTGATGATGGGAGAAAGCAGCTCGAAGCTAAGTTGCAGTCCTTGAGAAATGAGCTGGAGTAGGTTGTCATTAGCTTATCATGTTGAATGTCAGCATCGTTTTTTGCTTGCATGCCAAATACTGGTAGCTAATGACATGTATATAGAGTAAACTATGGCACCTAAGATTTTTGTGTTAAAATAGATCCTAATCTTGGATTGCTTCTGTGGTGTTCACACTTCTCTTCTTTACCACATGGAAATATTTGTAATTTATATTTATATTATTTTTTATATGAGCCTCATTTCATTGTCATTTCCAGCATATAAATGTTAATGTATACAACATTTAATTCAACAGCTTCATTGTACAACAATATTGGCACGGAATCCAAGGGTATCCAAATGTTGACGTTAAAAATGTTTTATTTTGTCAGTTACTGACACTTTGGATGAACTATACCTTTAAACTGTTAACTTAAAATGTGCCCTGCTTTATGTTCAGTTTATCGTTATGGGCATAATAATGTGCTTAGTCTGCTGTAGCCTTTAAGATTGCATATGTGAAAAATCTGAGAGATATTCCTTTGAATTTCAGTAGCTGGTTGCATTGAAATGTGAACAACAAAATAAATTGCTCAAACTGACTCATGTGGGTGTTTTTATTTTGAGTTAATAGAGTTTAAAATGTTTAGGGCAATCAGTTTAATCAAATGAACTGAGTAGCCATAATAAAGTTTTAAGTTATCACAACTACTATGTAATCATTTTCTTAAATGGAAGACAACTAAGTAAATTGAACTTAAGTGGTAACATTTGTATAAAGAAGGTTCATTTAAGTTGGTCTTACTTAATTCACTTACATTCTGTCAACACATTGTAAATAAGTGTGTGTAAATACTGCATATGAGTATAGAATACTAAATAGATTTAAGGTCAGGTAACTTATAGGGATCGGCAATATTAACTTTAGTTACTCAAGTTGCCTCATCAATAAATATTTGAGTTACTTTTGCTTAAATCAAATAATTTGTAAACCTTAAATTGTTTGAGTTAATAAACTTAAATGGTTCAAGGCAATCAGTTTCAGCAAACGGTTTGAGTTGACCTAACTTGTCAGTTTTTACAGTGTGTGTGAACAGACACGCTGTGGTGACAGTCTGCGGTTAGAGTCAAAGATTAATCAAAAAAAGATTAAATTATCAGGTGCACAATTCAGAAAGCACCGCAAAGTAGAGGAGGAGAAGAAAGAACAATATAGAGGTAAGAATCACCCCGATTGTGGACATCATTAATGTTTATTTTTGTCGACATGACATGATATGCTATCAGTACAGCTGATTTCAGACTCTTTATATTTTTTGTTATATATTTTTATTGTTTTTTATAGCATACAATTTTGTCTGCCTGTTTGTGCATCTGTATACAGTCCGAAAGTTACTGTGGATACATGACAGTTTGCGTGTGTATGTTGGGGGGGCGCCAATTTGAAATCTCGACCTAGGGTGCCAACATTGCCAGGGCTGGCCCTGGTATTACTCATCTAATTGTGTTATTCATAATAATATGTCAGAGGAAAGTCACATGTATTTTACTGTAATACTACAATTTGCTGCTAATACAAATACTTTTATTTGTTTACTTTCATTAAGGAGGTGTTTCATCTCGTCAGTGTATTTCTTGTAATCAGCTCTTTCAGCATCATGCATTTACTCAGTACATCAGAACCTGTGGAACATTGACACCTCAGAGTTTGTGTTTGACGAGTGAACGACCTACATACAGTTTCAGGTGAGAGTAGTGTGGCCTATTTCATGTCTCTATATGTCTGTCTCACACACATCATCAGAAAGTCATCTGTCCAACTAGACACTGGCCAAACACACACCACACACACACACACACACACACACACACACACACACACACACACACAGTGTCCCAGTTCCCTGGGCGCCAGTCAGTCAGACAGCTGAGGTATAAATAGTTTGCTGGCTAAAGTTCCCCCTGAGAGAAACACAGCAGGAGAACCAGCGCTCTCTTCTGAAGCGTCTCCACTAACTCCATCCAGAGAGAACTGCTATTTTCTTCTCAATTTAACTTCTACAAAGCATATTGATAAAGGTATAGACATAAAGGTATACTTATTGATATATAAATATCTGTACTTATGAACAAGTACCATGGCAAACAAGTGTCTCGCTCAGGCTACACAGAGAAGTATGATCCTGGAGGTTGTTTTTTTTTAAAGAAATGCAGTTTTATTAAGGATAGTTACACATATACACATATCAGTTGCATAATACAGAGTGTGTGAGACAGATATATGTTGGCTAAGCATGATTGGAGGGTGTTTCAGCATTTAAAATATTTTATTTATTTATGTAAGTACCATATCCAACGTTCGGCACACACACACACACACACACACAAATTTTACACTTCAAACTCAAAGAAATAGCAAATGAACAAGAGTAGTGATAAGATGAGTAAAAAATGGATGTTTAGTGATGTAAACTGCAAATTTTCGTTCAAAGATGTAAGTTACGAAACTAATGGTCAATTTTAGTTTTACAGTGGCTTTTTAAAGTGGCGGAATGGAATTTAATTTTCATGATGCCTGTGCCCAGTTGTAGTTGTTTCCTCCTGGCTCGTTCAAAAACAGACAAGGATACTTGCTAGACAACAGTGTCACCCTCTGGTTAAAAACAGGCATTGCATAATGTACTTATATGACTGACAGAGACAGTCTCAATATAATTTATCTTACTTAACACAAATTTGATCTAATTAGTTTGCCTAATCCTAACTAATGCTGATCAGGATACAACAACTTTATTATTTATTCTGTATTTATTTTATTATATTTTAGATACAGCAGCTTGACTCCATTCACAAATTGCATGTCTGTGTTTTGTTTTGTCTACTTTAGTGAATTACACACAATTATATTGAGTGGGCTATGAAATAATTTTTTGTATAAATGTGTAAGAAATGGCAGTTCTGTTAAAAAAAATTAGGAAAGAGTGAAGAAAAAATTCCTCTCTATGCATGTATGTATATTATGAGTTATTGTAAGTGTGTCAGTGTGTAGGTGTATTAGTCAGCAGAGGTGTGTGTGTGGGTGTGAGTCAGTGAAAGCGCCTCATGAGCCATGGGAAGTGTCCAGTGCGCTGCATGCCGAAGGTACTGATGAAGAAGTTGATGACTGAGGTGATGAAGACTATGATGGTGGTCATGTTGTTCAGGTAGTCCAGACGCTTCTGGAGAGCAGAGTTATTCAGGTCCCGGCGTCCTGCGGCAGACACATACACTTAGAGACACACTGTGACCTAACCTAACCTTAACAAAAACCTTACAACGTAAGGAAGACAAGTTCCCACAACATGAGTGGAGTCATACGACACACACACACTTAGAGACAGCCCAGGGTCAAGTGATCCATGCACACACACACACACTCACACATTGCATTATTTGCAGTTGACTAGTCGCAGTCACCATTTCAGCTTCAGTAAATAACACAGTAAGCATCACAGGCTTCTGTTAAATCACTACATTTATTCATCTTTCTGAAGGACAATGTTTACGTATGTCTCATATATCTACTTGTATCTGTTTGAGATTGAATCTTAAAAAACAAAAAACCTTTGAGAATAAATAATATAAAACGTTAAAGTTTTCATCAATTTTCTCAATCTTTCCATTTCAACACATGACAAGTGTAAATATTTTAAAACATAATGGATCAATATGTATTACAATAGATGCTGAGTTGGTTAAAGGGAAAATATTTTAGTTGGATTAAAGCATGAAAACATAAATGGAACAGCACACGTCAAAGACGGAATAATAAATAACCATAAAAGATGTGATGTTTCTTACATGTGTGATTCATGTCTCCCAACTTCATACAAATTACAAGTGCACAACAACTTTTTACTTTATTTTAACTTTGATTTGACAAATGTTTGTGTGTGTTTGTGTGTGTGTGTGTGTGTGTGTGTGTTTGTGTGTGTGTGTGTGTGTGTGTGTGTGTGTGTGTGTGTCTGTGTGTGTGTGTGTGTGTGTGTGTGTGTGTGTGTGTGTGTGTCAGAAGTGGAGTCGAGCCAGCAGCCAGCGGAAGAAGCCCGTCCTCTTGGACCCGAAGAAGCTGACGAAGAAGTTTGTCACTGTGGTGACGAAGATGACGCCTGTGGCAACGTTGTTCAGGTAGTCGAGTCGTTTCTGATTGGACACCACGTTCAGGTCCCTGCGGGCTGGGACACACACACAGACACAGACACACACACAAACACATACACACACACAAACGTATTTCAAATGTTTTAAACGCACCCACACACATACATGCAGTTGAAACATGCACACAGACTAACACATAGCCCATTCCAACATAAACACAGAGATGCTCTCATGCAAGCAGCACGTTCATACACTGATCAGTCCCCCCCGTCCCCCCCCTCCAGCCAAATTTGGTCTGAACATTGAGGATTGAGGTCAAATGTCACAGTCAAAAACTCTGGATTATTTGTTACCAAGGAAAAATTGTTTGATCTACTAATAGAAATAATAACTATTTTTATGTCACACTTGAGATAAAAAACAACTTCCTAGTAGCAAAAGTATCTAAAATACAATAGGGGTTGAAAAGTTATTATTTTTTCGTGCTGCAAATTGAATTGAGTCGAGAAAAACCAACTGTATCACGTTTCATAACAGTCATTTCTTCTCATTCAGTGTGGTGATTATTGACAGTGATGCACAGGCCGGTTTTGATTATTGGAAGGGACCCTCACCCCCATATAATATGACCCAGGTACCAAATGGCGGGTTCATTTGTACTTAAAGTAAATTCTCCCCTCTGAGGAGATCCTGTGAACTTGTGCAGACTCTGGCCGAGTGAATTTTACACATAAGTTCAATGCAAATGCACCAGTGGAGGTCAACAGACGCAAATTTGCTCTGGGCCGTGCACCGGACAAGTCACACCCTTGTGATTGTTACTGAAAACAAAGGGAGAGAAGTGGGAGGTTTTTCTAGACACTTTATTAGAAGTGGAGCTTTCTTGTAGCTGATGTCTTAATAGTTTAATGGAGTTGGATTTTGGGGAAATTGTTTTTGTGAGACAGATGGAAAGTCATTTCTCTTGTGTTTTATGTATAGTTGTTCATACTGTGAGTTTATTTCTGATTTGCTCTGAATCTGGATGTTGTTGTTATTGTCTGTATGTTTACGAGAGTGTTACGTAACTCACCTAACTCTAATAAACATAATTTGGTTCTTTAAATGTGTCTAATTGAAATTGGATTTCTATTGTGCACAGAACAACTTTAATCATGTGTGTTTATGAACGTACAATGTGTGAATGTCTCATAGGAAGAAACGCTGGAACATCCATCCCAGCAGCCAGCTGCGCTGAGTGCCGAACGCCGATTTAATGATGTTGACGATGAGGGTGAGGAAGATGATGCCCGTGATCAGATTGTTCAGGAAGTTTAAACACCGCTGACAGGAGGGGAGGAGGGTCAGCTCAAAACGAGCTGCACACACACACACACACACACACACAAAGGTAAAACATGCACATTACACACACAGACAATGACAACACATTCGCACAGAAACACACACACACAGAGACACAAAGACACGAATTGGTCCCTTGGCCCAGTCCATTTCCACTCATACTGAATCAAATACATATATATATTTATATATATATATATATATATATTCTGTGGCAGATTAGTGCTGTAAGTACAGTAAGTGAATCTTCCCTGTTTGTGTGTGTGTGTGCGTTCCTGTTAAAATCGTTCCCTACGTCAGAGTCAGAAATGCATCCTGGCAAACAGGCCAGTTCGCTCCATCCCAAATACTGTGATGCAGATGTTGATGACGAAGATGAGGAAGATGAGGATTGTTGTCATGTTGTTAAGACAGTCCAGACGCTCCTGGTTATCCTCGTCAGTGATGTCCCTCCTGGCTGCAACACACACGTACACACACATACCACAAATAGCGACAATACGAAAACAAAATACGACACAAAATCCAATTATCAGCTTATCGTTGGTGGTTTGTTTGTGTTGCACAACATTTGGTGTCCTGGAGATATATCACCTAAACCTGCTCGGCCTGTATGTTCCTTGCAAATCAACTTGTCAGTGATTTAGTTTGTTAATATGACTGGTTAAAAACATGGAGGGTGGATTTCTGAAAAAGCAGATGTTTTATCAGAATAATGTTGCACTGCTCACCGATGACGATGATCAGGATTCCAGCCACAATCTGAAGAGCCAGGGAGAAGGAGATGAGCGTCAGAACAGCCGCGTAGTACCTGAGGACACAAGAGAAAGAACATTATGCAAAGAAAGATATGAACTTTATGTGTTTTGAGGTAAAACTGAAAATATGGCTCTACTTTTACTGTAGAACATTTCAAACTGGGAACTCTCTCTCTCACACACACACACACACACACACACACACACACACACACACACACACACACACACACACACACACACACACACACGCACACGCACCCACACATACACACATACCTGTATCCAGCTCCCTGTTCGATGACCGTCTTCATGTGTGTGATGTTGGCCAGGAACAGAGCGATGTCCAACATGCCCTCAGCGGCCGACTTCTTGGTGGCGTACAGGTTCATGTTCAGGTTGGAACCGCCCTGAGAAACACGGAGCAACAGATTCAAGACTTCAAATGATTCAGTCCATCCTCAACACCCAGTGTTTTAACAAAGTTTTTAAAAATACAACTAGTATACTGAATGCATAGCCTTTTCCTTTCTGTTTAACTGTATAACTTTGTATTTACACCTGCAGTTGTGTCTTTTGAAGTCATAGATCCGTAATATTGTTTTGTTCATATATGCAGCTAGACACAATACCAATATGAAGTTCAATATTAAGCAACTCCACACTCGATGAAATATCCTTAATCAAATATCTGAGCGGTAGATCTGATCTAAGTTACAGATGTAGCATCACATCATTGCACACATAACACTGTAAAACCTCCCTCATACACCTAATAACGACACATCCTCTATAAAGGATAAAAGGCATTCTCATCTATAAGCAACATGACACTTACCTTATTTATAAGGTATTGATTTTGGTTTTATTCTTTGGCTTTTGATATTGTCTGATCCTGACATGATCAAAATAATGAACTGATGAAATAAAATCATCCCAACCACACTTCTGTAACATACCAGTCTTCATCCCTTGCTTTCAAGGGGACAACAATCTGAGGTTTATCAAGGTCTGTACTCTAGGAAACCACTGCTGCTGTTTACCAT
Organism: Limanda limanda; assembly: GCF_963576545.1. Lineage (NCBI taxonomy): Eukaryota > Metazoa > Chordata > Actinopteri > Pleuronectiformes > Pleuronectidae > Limanda > Limanda limanda. The sequence goes on from NC_083636.1 coordinate 15,055,296, forward strand.
CCTATAGCGATGCGTAGATGTTAAATGCAAAATAAAAATAAAAGATAGACTCAGGTGAAGCTAAGGGATAAGAGGGAGGAACAGAGACGTAGAGGAAAGCAGCTCTGGAGAAGTTGACCATATGTCTGCTGAGTAATATGAAACTGACCTGAAGAGGGCAGCAAACACCATGGATACCACTACAGGACATGACCAGAAAACAAATATATTCCACGAAACAATATGAACTGTTCTAGTTAGTAAATTTACTCCCAAGAAAAACCTTAGATTCCTTAAATATGATGAGAGAGATATAGGAAACGATAAATCTAACTCTTGTCTTGTTATTGGCTCATCAAAATATTTCTGTCATTGTTTTTTATTATTATTTCACCAGATTTAGTTTCAGGAATGTTTTTTCCCATTATAGATGAGACTAACTCAGAGAGGCGGGGTGCTGAAAACAGAAAATCCCCAATGTTTCTTGTGCTGCAGCTCATTTGAAAGTTGTTTTTAGAGCGATGAAGAGCTGCTCTTTGTCGCACCCTCTGCTGATGCGTGTGTGTGTGTGTGTTTTGTGTGTTAAGGTAATTGTCTCTATTTTTGCAGAACAATCATTCGATGGCGAAGCAGGAAATAACAGGTAAAAGCAGAAATGTCGTGTTTCCTTACAGCTTTCCCCAAAAAGAGGTGCTTTGTGTGTGTGTGTGTGTGTGTGTGTGTGTGTGTGTGCCCCGATGTGTGTAAGAGTGTGTATGTGTGTGTGTATGTCTGGGTGTGTGTGTGGGTGTGTGCATCATTACATAAGACCTCATGTATGTATGACCCTCAGCACATGTGAGGAACTAAAAAATGCAGAGATCTAATTATCGTCCTGCACATGCACATATTATGTTTCTAACACTGAGCCATGGATAAGAGGCGTCTGTCCACAGGAGGATCATTTTACTCTGGCCTGTGTCAGAGCTGCTTGAATCTCTCTTCTTGTCTTTAACCAGAGACGTGTAGAAAGTCCATCATGCGTGTATTAGACACACCTTATGGCCCTGTGGACATTATTACTGTACATCTACTGCTTAGTAATTATTCAACAATGCAGTCTCTTCTTGTGCTTTCTCAGTTTCTCCCATGTGTTTCTATACCTGCTCAATTAATGCTCAAGTGAACCATTTCTGTATACAGCTGTTCTATGAGAAGCAGACCTTCCTGTAAATGAGTGTGATTTGATTTTGGAAGCAACAGAGATTGATGTTTTAAGGAACCAGTTATGTTAGAGAATTTACTCAATTAATTGAATTGATGTAATTATATATGCTGCACATTATTTTATCCATCCTTCCTTCCTTCCTTCCTTCCTTCCTTCCTTCCTTCCTTCCTTCCTTCCTTCCTTCCTTCCTTCCTTCCTTCCTTCCTTCCTTCCTTCCTTCCTTCCTTCCTTCCTTCCTTCCTTCCTTCCTTCCTTCCTTCCTTCCTTCTATCCATCCGTCTGTCTGTCTATCTATCTATGACATATGGGGCCTTTATAAGTAGGGACAAACACTTTTCTTTTCCCAATGAAACTTCACACAAACATTTCCACTTCACTTAGTTTAAGTTTCTGCGAGTGCACAACAAAAAGCACTGCAGCCTCTGCGAATACGTCACACATGCACAAAGCGTTCTCGGAGGCTGAGATCATCCTCAACTTTGTTTCTTCTTCCAAAATTCTCTGAGGCAAACAGAACGACGATAACCAACCAGCAGCACCACAGATCCACTGTGCAGCAGCAGCCAGTGTGTTTTACATCCACTTCCCTCTGGCACACGTCCTCCCTCCGCAGGGAGACAGGCGAGTTGGCAGGTGCAGCCCGGTAACAAATAGCTCTCACCGACAGCGTCCATATGAGGTCTGTGGTTTTTCATAGCTGGGCCACGAGTTCTGGAATGAGACGTCACCGCTGACATTTTCAAATGTGGGTTTTGGCCTCGACGAAGGCCGCAACCCAAAACCAAAATAATCTGACTCTTTGTGCAAGAGGTATGTTTTGTTTTTTTGGGACTTTTGTGCACCTTGCAGTTTATCCAGATGTTTACCAAAGGAGCCGAGGCGTCATGTGATATCATTCTGTGAAAGAAAACTGGATCGCTTCCCCCATAGGGTAAGAGTACAGTTTGTCCCAGACCACATTAATCTCCAAGAAACTATGAGGCAATTCCCAAAAAACCTGCAAGACTTTCAAAACACTGGGAACACATGTAGCCCGGCCCCTGGAATGTTTTCCTGAAGCGAGAGTGAAAGAGCGAGAGGGAGAGCTGGGTAGGAGCGAGGGAGGAAAACGAGAAGAAGGAGGGAGGAACACGTGAAGAAGTGAAGTAGTGAGAGATAGAGAGAGAGAGAGAGAGAGAAAGAGAGAGAGAGAGAGAGAGACAGAGAGAGAGAGAGAGAGAGAGAGAGAGAGAGAGAGAGAGAGAGAGAGAGAGAGAGAGAGAGAAAGTATGTTTGCATTCTGGCCTGTTTCCATCATTTTTTCTTTGGAGGCTCAAGTGGTCACACTTTATCAACATCAGCTTTGGGAATGCCGCCAAAACACACACACACACACACACACACACACACACACACACACACACACACACACACACACACACACACACACACACACACACACACACACACACACACACACACACACACACACACACACACACACACACACAACCAAAACATTGAAATGGCCTACATACAACTTTACGGCCCATGTGTGTTCACTTACTGTCATGTCTCTCTAAATGCACAGACTGTTCCTTCGCTGCACTAAATCTCATATTTTGGATGTATTCACATGTACACGTTGATAAATGACAAAATGTCACGTTTTAGCCTTTGTCTCAGCGGGAAGGTTGACAAGTCCTACATCCTGATTTACAGCAGCAGCGTGCGCACGTGGCTGCAGGAGGTCGGCGGAGGTCCCACACATTTACCCTCAGAAGCTGTGAATTACAGCCGAGGCTCCATCATGTGCGGGATTGACGACCCGGCTCCACGGTGAGCAGATGACTGCGAGTGTTTTCTAATCCTGCGAAAGAAACTGCCTTCCCTGCTGAGAAATACTCAAACAGCTACAAAATATAAGTGGCTAAGTATTGTGTGTTTTTGAAACATGATATATCTTCCAATCATATGGTCTCCAGAATGTCTCAGTGTCTTTGGTCCTTATCTCTAAAAAAGGCATCCAGGTGTCAGCAGTTGTTGTTTCTATTTATGTCAAAAATCTCCAAACAGAATAAAAGAGGAGGAGTGATTATGTGTAATGAATTAGTCGAGTTTATAGCTTTTGCGTCCTGCGTGCGGAGGGAGTTACTCACTGTTTTATTACTTTTCTACTGGTTTTGAATCACTCCAGCCTGATAGCTGGAATGTGATCTGCTACTGAGACGAGGATCTTTAACAAGCACAGCATCGCAGCTTCAAAACACATTCATCAGCTCCAAAAAAAACGCATGAAGAAGAGAAATGAGTCGCTTCCTTTTTTTTTATAGATTTACACATGAAGTAATCTTAATCATATTGTTCTAAATACACAAGGTGGTAAATTCAAAGCGCTTTACGGTACAAGTCACCTTCATCCGCTTAAGCTCTTATTTATACACAGCCTCTATTTGCTGCGTTTTTTTCTATCACACACACCATTCACCGGGCATCGAGCCACCGACCTTCTGGTTAGTGGACGACCCTCCTGAGCCACAGGTATCTGGTGATCGACTGAAATAGGCTCGAGATGAAAAGTCAAATAATCACCAAAGTTATTACAATTTGGTTTTTTATTGGAAAATAAATGTAAAACATTTCATGGCACTCCATTAAATAGTTATGGAGACATTTCCCCAGATCTTAAAAATGTCACAGAGGCACTGAATGAAAAGTCAGTCTGTCAGGATTTCTAAATCCTCAGGGGACCATGAATGTACAGAACACTTCATCTATTCACTGCTGAGATATTTACAGTAAGTCTGCTCCGAGGCGGTGACATTTCCATCCCTACAGTTAGTCCGTTACACTTCTCTGCTCATGTGGCCTCTTTTTCTTTCTTTTTTTTTACTCCTGGTTTCTGTCGATGTGTGTTTATGTTGTAAATTCATCCTATAGAAAATCCAGAGTGCTTTCAGGAGTCCCATTCCTGAAAAGCACTGAGCCAAAGCTGTGGGCACAGGGCCACATCAGATATCGTATACACACAAACACACACACACACGCACACACACACACACACACACACACACACACACACACACACACACACACACACACACACACACACACACACACACACACACACACACACACGCTGTACCTGACCTGTATATTTACTTTCTATAAGTCCTTCCATGAAAAAGTACACATTTACACTCCTGACTGCCCACACACACACTTGCAGGCATGAACACTCTCACTCTCACGCACACACAAACACACACACCAGCACCTACCACATGGAGGGCCCCCCCTCAACCTCACAGGAAGTGCTCCTCCCCTGGACTCCCATTGGCCGCTATAATAACCAATGGAAAGAAACGACCAACTAGGAGTGGAGCTCTGGTTTTCCTTTAGTATCTTATTTTAACTGCCCGTCTCTCCATCTCTATGTCAGTACTTTCACATTTTTTCAGTTTTTTCACCCCCGGCATTTTTTCACGTCTCCCTCTGCCTGAAGGCTTCATCCCTCTGGTTGCTTTTTATCTAACTTCTACACAGAACAAGAGAGAAGAAGACAGCAGAAAAGCAGATGAGGAGAAACAGATGAGAATCAGCAACAATGGAGGAAGAGAAGCAGTGTGTGTGTCCCCCCCCCCTGCCGACTCACTGGCAGCCGATCAGCTTTGGCAGTTACTTGCTTACTCAAATGATTTTTGGCTCTGAACACGACTCAGTTTTGCCAAAACCTAAGAGCGGTGCTCAGAGAAAACTTAGAGAGAGAAGAGACAGACATGTTTTTCTTTTCAGTAACTGAAATCCACGATTGGCTTTAAACGCATTAGATCCATTTTTAAACTCTTTTCTAATCCCAGCTGAGTCTGCAGATCTCACTGAAGACCTCAAATCCATCTGCTTCAATTCATAATAAAAGATTTTTGAAGAATGGCGTGAACACAGTCGAACATTAGCAGCTATAACAGCCGGATATTTCCAAACAAAAGCTAAAGGTCGATGAATTTTGGATTTATATTCATCCTGAAGCCAGACTCCAAGTAAATGCTTAAAATACACATTTTCAGGCCTGACTGTGAAAACTCGTTCCAGGTGCAGAGGTGAACACATCAGGTCCTTTCACACATCACATCTTGACATTTTGTGTGTTTGTGCAGTGGGGGGGCACATCAGCACCTGACGGCCTGCGATCCAGCTGATTTGTTTGTATATATGTGTGTGTGTGTGTGTGTCTGTGTGTGTGTGTGTGTGTGTGTGTGCATTACCATGAATAGTCATATTATGTTTAGACACCAACAGACAGAGGAGTAAATTCTGCACACATACACAACAAATTCAGCAAGAGCCAAATCTCAAATTAGGTGGACTTTGACATAGAAAAAAACTTTTGCAACTGAAAGACCTCATTGCCAACATTCATCCTACTGACTGGCCTGTAATTAGCAAAACTGGCATGAAAAACAACCTTTAAAATATGTGTGTGTGTGTGTTGGCATGCAAGTGTTTTTATGTATAGACTCACATGATGATGATGCCGGCCTTTGCAATAAATCTGGATATACATACTTGGATACAAGTCTAATGAGTAAATTTGCAAAATCATGAAACTTGTATTTTGGTGACTCTCCTCAAAAACCCTGTTTCCTGCTGCGTCCCCACAGGTCCCTACTGAGTGAAGGCACATGTCATTTTAACACAGAGGATAAAAAACGCTTCATCCTTACTGAGGCGGCACTTCCTGCTCTCTTCTCCTCTCTTCCTCCCAGTTTACAATCACATTAATCTTTCCTCTGACTTCTTGAGTCCAACACTCCAACAGAATCTAATCATTATAGCATTTTCAACTCTGGGCCTGTTTCTATTCAGTGATGGCTCAGTTCAAATCACATTTCTTTTCAAAACATTCACCAGAGGAGCCTCCATTTAATGCCAGATTAGAGAATGTTTTGCATGATATTGACACTGTGATTTAAACTAAACTACATAATAAAATTCATTAGCATTTTCTGTTTTTGTTTAAGTGTGTCTCTGATGGTTCTCTCCTCTCCTTCCTCCCTGTGATGATCAAAGTGTTGACCTGCGGGGGACGAGCTTTTACTCAGCAGGATGGACGAGTCACTAACCTGCTGGACAGGATGTGCACAGAATCATTAGTGTGTGTGCACGCTTCATGAGACCCAGCAGAAGTTTATGACCTTGAGCGTGAGGACATATTAGAGGACGCGATGTCAGGTCCTCCACTCTGAAAAGGTCTGATTGAGAGACACTCGAAAGTCAAGCAACCACAACATTACTTCTAATATTTTAATGCAGGATATGTTTAAAGTAATATATATTTGTCAAAGGCCATTCTGCTGCATAAGCTTTGTATATTTTAATGATAATAGTACTTTCTTGCCTGAAGGGCTTTTACTTGTAATCGGTTGCATTAACGTTAATTTAACACTGCTTCTTCGGTAGAGGATCAAACATTTTCTAGCTGCACTGGGACTGGATAAAGGACCCTGAACGATTTCATCAACTTTGACCCTGGATTCTCTTGTTCTCTGATAAAGAGTAGACATTTTGGTGAAGTGACTGTTGCTCCGAATCTGACAGATCTTCAATGGCCTGTTTGAGGGTTAGGACTTTGTTTAAGGGTCACGTGAGGATTAAGATTAGGTTAAAGTTAGGATAAAGTAACTGAGCCCATTTCCTTTGAAAGGATGCAGGAGGTTCACCATCCTTCCCTTCGTACGCTCTCTAACCCTGATCCCAGGAATCACCTCCCATAATGCACCGACTCAATCCATCATCCTCCAAGAAAGACGTGATTGACTTTATCTATTCATTCATTCTTAACCTTTTTCCTGTCTATGTGTGTGTCGCCTTTGTCTTGTATTACCAAACCTAAAAAACAGATTCCAGAATAGTTCTTATAAGCTTTCAGCTTCCTGGACTCTGTAGCTTTAAAATGTAGCACTTGAATTTTAAAGCATTTAATCTAACTTCAATCAAATTAAAGTTATAAAAAAAAGAAATAGAAGTGTGCATGTGTGTGTGTGTGTGAGTGTGTGTGTGTGTGTGTGTGTGTGTGAGGAGATAGAATACAAGGGAAATCAATCACCCACACAACCACGACGACCTTTGACCCTTGACCTCTCAGCCCTGAATGGTGAGACGCTCGGCCACACACGATGCCACGGTGGGGAAACCCACACGGACAATGAACAAACCCTGAGCTGTGATTTAACATGACACATGCGGACACACGGTGAAGCTATTTCACAGCATGTGTGTGTGTAGCGGGCAGACTCCCACTGCTCTGTAATCCAACTGCTTACACTCCACCACAGGAGCGTGCGTTTCTGCATGGGCACTTCCATCTGTTATCCAGGGAACAGAGAGAGAGAGAGAGAGAGAGAGAGAGAGAGAGAGAGAGAGAGAGAGAGAGAGAGAGAGAGAGAGAGAGAGAGAGAGAGAGAGAGAGAGAGAGAGAGAGAGAGAGAGAGAAAGAGAGAGGGGGGGGGGCAGTGATCTAATATCTCAGTCGACTCTTTCCATTCCTGATCATGAGCACATGGTGCCACAGCGTTCCTCATATCAGTGACTCAGCCAGCCGGCCCCCTCCAGCCCTGCAGGGACTTCCTGTATGTTTGGAGGGTCCCGTCTCCAACTGACAGGACTTTACCACCATGAAAAACCTCCCTGTACTGCAACACTGATAACATTTAAAAAAAAAACTATCGTTACTTTGGAAAAACTACTGTTATTCGTGTTTTTATTATTTGTTAGTATTTCAAGAATAATTCTGGTTTGTTATAACTTTAGCAAACCGCTTCTACATCTTCTCCTTTCAGCTGCTCATGTTACTGGCATGACCGTTCCCCCAGAGTGAAGTCAATGCATCTTAATCGCCGCCTGGTGGGTGACTGCACGAGGCCGACCTCAACCAGGGCTACAGGTGTGTGTGTGTCTGTGTGTCTGTGTCTGTGTGTCCACAAACACTGGGTTCTCCTATGACGTCAGCCATGCTACAAGAATGTGTTACCTAAGAGCCTTGCTAATATAGCAACATCTAGAATGCTCCAACTCGTAAAGTACCAGATGTGTGCATGTGTGCATGTGTGTGTGTTTGTATTAATCTGCCTGTTGCCAGGTAGGTGGGGGGGGGGGGGGGGGTGCATCGCATTCCAGCTATGTTGGATGTGTCATGGCAACATCACAAACAGAAACAGAAGTGTTCTTACTGTTTCTGAGCTGCTTTCTCTGCTGTGATGACTTGGTTTAGGTTTGGCGATGACAGGCAGGAATGATGAGTATGAGCAGGCTGGAGTTACTTCAGGGATCCCTATCAAATTGAAATCTCTTGAATGTACAGCCCAGGCAGAGGAGACGTCCTATATGGTTCTCACTGATGACAGACGTTTGGCACGTACTGCTTCACTGTATGACTTCGCACCAAAGCTATTCATTATGCTTACATTTCATCGCTGGGTGCAAATGTAATCGGCTCCCTACGAAAATATGTGCAGCTACTCCACTTTCCACACACAATATATGCTATAAACCTTTTCTAAATAAAAATTCCCACACAAGTTTTACTATTTACGCTGTAAAATAAGGAAAACTCTGCTGTAAAGACATCAGAGATGCAGTTAACTGTGTAAATACAAACGTAGCAGAGCAATTCTCTGACCTGTTACTATGTACATTTGTAATATTCTGCAATATCCCTTAAAGTTGTTTTTGTAAGCATTGGAAATTACTACTCCAATGTTTTCATTTAGTATCACTGTTCTAGAGAGAACACACACAGACACACACAGACACACAACTGTCCTTTGCATTTACTTCCATTCATTCTGGACAGCCTAACTTAACCAGTATCTCAGAAGAGAGGGAGAGAGGAGGAGGGGAGAGAGAGAGAGAGAGAGAGAGAGAGAGAGAGAGAGAGAGTGAGAGAGACAACACGTCCTGCAATCAGCAGACAAACAACCACACAATAGCCTCTAGCATGATTTGTGGGGCTGTTAAAATATACAAGTCATTGTTGAATGTTTGTGTGAAGGTTTTATTACAGGGAGGACGTGTTTGGACAGTGGACTGACTGTAACGTCCTTTGTGAGGACGAAGACAGCAGCAATAGCTGGAATTCCTGGTTTTTCTTGGTGGTGTGTAACCTGTCATAAAACGGATGTACATGCATTCTGCCAATTGGAGCACCAAAAATACCGGAAATATTTCTTCATCAACTGTCATTTTCCCCGATGATAATGAATGGTGCAGTGTCACAGTGTTTTCATCACGGCCTCATCGTCTGTCTGGAGGTCAAAGGTCAACAGTGCGGTGCTCCAGGGCCCTTCAGGGCTGTGGGAGTCTCCTCCTGTGGGAGCTGGTGTCCGACTCGTCCCCTGAAGGAATGTTACCTCGACACGTTCTGCCTCCCAGCTGCTGAGAAACGCTCCATGAACCCAGGTTCAGACCAGGAGATAGTTCAACATTTTGCAAAAATAAACGTTTCTTTTAGAAGAACCTGCAGTTCCGGTAAAAGTGTTTCCTAATAGTTTCACCTGCAATGCTGCAGTGCTGCGTTCCACCTCAATGACCAGAGGCAGGGATGCTGTTATGACCATGAACATGACGGTAAGGTTAAAAGTTGTTGTTGTGCAACTTTGCAAAAAAAATCTAGGAAACTGCTTTGAAAAACGTTCGTCGATATCATTTAGTTTTTAAGATTTAAGGTTTCTATATTTCTGATGTATTAGCATAACTAATTTTGTCAACTAGTTAGGTGCTTTACAGGTTAAACATTTATAATAGAGGGAAAATAACAGGGAGCAATTCAAAGAAATTTGAAGATCACACAACACAGACAATATTAGGTCAGAAAGGGGGGGGGGTTCACAGATGAGAAAATGGCAAAAACAACAAAGATTGAAATATAAAATATTTAAAATTGGAGAAAACTAATTATCAGAGCTATGGTAATTAAAAAAAAAGATTCTAAATTGTATGTAGAAGGTTAAAAGGTTGAATATATAATCCTTTTAAAAGTCAGATACAGTTTATAGGTTATAAATGATTCTCCTCAAATCCCACCATGTCTTTCTGTGTGCAGACGTGCAGTCCGTGTTCTCGAGCCAGTATGTGAACAAAAATCATTAAAGCATTAAAAACAGCCAAAAGCTTGTTAGGTATTTTCACTCCTGTGAGTCACCAAAGCCTGTGATTACAAAACCAGTCCTAACAGCGTTTGTGGTTTGTCTAATGTAATTATAACGCCTCAAACAGAAATCTCACTTTGTGACAATAAGAGATCTTAACTTACATTTACGATTGCACGTCTGTATCCAAAACAAACAACACACTAGCAGTCTGGGGAGGAGGGGGGGGGGGGGGGGGGGGCGATACTGCAGGAAGTGTGTGTGTTGTACACATTGACGGCTCAACTGTAAATAGCTGTGCGGGACATGTTGACGTGTGGGGGTGTGGTGGAAAGAAAGAGAGTCGAGTCGCATCTTGTCTTGGGGGACATTTCTACCGACGACGAGCTGTTTGGAGTTTAAACCTCGCTGGGGGGGGGGGCAGCTCTCAGGCCGCGGCCACGTGTGACATCGCAGGACATTCCTTCCAGTGACTTCCTGGGTTTTATGACTGGGCCTTCCTCGCCCTCCACAACACACACACACACACACACACACTTCCTTTCTCTGTGTTCCTGTGTATGTGGGCATTCCCACTTCCCCAGTTCCACGAATGCAGCGGTTTCTTGTCCAAACTGTGTCCCAAAGAAAGGACATGTAAAGCGCAGTGATGAATACTGTCTGTCTGTCTGTTTACAGTGAGACATCATTTCCCTTCTTTTTCACGCTTTCCACTTTTTATTGGGACACATTTAAAATAGTTATATCCAGTCCTGAGCACCACACAGCTGGTGACACACGTTTAAGGTCTAAGACTCAGAGGAAATTACTCAGACTTTAAACAATCTCAGCCTCATCTGACGGGAAGACAGCATTACAGACTTGAGCCTATAACCAGGCAGGAATGAATGATAAAAACGATTTAATCCCTTTATATTCCTCAGAGTCACGATATTCTCGCCATGTCCCATCAAGTGGCAGAGACGCAATATCAACCCACCTTGTCGGCTTTTACAGTAGTGAACACCAACATTTTGAAATTGACAAAGTCAGAATGCAATTCGTTATTTTGGCAATGGACATAAATATAATCAGATATTTTAAGTAGCTGACACACACTCTTTGTTAAAACTCTCGTGGCAGAAATATTGTATACATGCGCAAAAGACTCAACTCTTAGCAGGTGTTTCTATTTGTAGGCTTTTAAAGTGTTTTAGTTTGTTTGATCACATTCACTTCGCCCAATCCCGGGGATCCAGTGAACACACACATAGGATTAGTGCACATGGTGATGGTGACAACTGGAAATCTACTCGTTTCACTGGATCCCTGCTCAACCAGTCTGACATAAATAACCACACAGAAAGGTCACCCTCTCCTCTGCTGTGTGTGTGTGTGTGTACTGTGTATACAACTGAACTTGCACTTCACTCTACTGTCATGTGTCCACAGGCTTGTGTGTGCTTGTATGAGAGAGAGAGAGAGAGAGAGAGTGAGAGAGAGAGAGACGGAGAGGTTGTGTAATCCTTGTCATGTATCCATGTACAAACATATGCACATTTCTGCAAAATATTTGCAAAACTGACAAACGTGTATGAACGCACACACACGCACAAGCACACACACACACACACACACACACACACACACACACACACACACACACACACACACACACTTAATCACATGACGGTTTATTATCTCACCTCATTTTAAGCACACAAAGTAAACACTGGGTTAACTCCTCCAGTCAACAGCACGCACACAAATGGGATGTTGATTTAGCAGAGTAATGATGTCATGATGATAATCTGTTGTGTAATAACTGAACGACCGGAGCAGTGACACCAGGGTCATTTCACATTTTCACAAAGTGTTTAAGTTGCTCTGCAGATTTTCTTTACGACTGCATGTGTGTTCCAAAAGAAACAGAAGAAAACCACAATAGGGTTCCGTGGTTGCCACAGGGTTTTTATTAGTGTGGTAATGTGGGAGTGATCTGAAATCAGCGCTTCTCCTCTGATCGGCCGTCACTGCTGCAAATTGAGCAGTTTAGTTGTCGTGATGGGAGTTTTCCACTGAGACAAACCCAGTGCAAAATACACGTCCTCTAAATTAATTCTCTTTCAATTGTGTAAGTTCATTTACACAGAGAATAATAACCATCATATAGACAAAAAGATTATCAATGAATGTCCAGAGTTACATGTTTTCCGAATAGCAAAGCTGATAATGCAATTAACAAAATCAGTGCCTATCTATTAAACACTTAAGTCCGCAATAAAGTATCTTGAAAACGAACTGCACTTGTTGAACACACTGTGTGTACTCTGTTTGCAAATACTGGTCTGTACGGTACACAGAGGTGAAAAAAAAGGATCTTGTGTGTGCGTTCATAGAAGTTATGGATGTTTATTTTCACTGAAGAGGTCAAAGGGTAAACGGTCATTTGTAACCACAACACACACACACGCACACACACACACACCATGTTCACCATCAAGAGAAAGTTCTGAAATGCAACATACAAGTTACATACTTGTTAAAGTACACAGCCAAAGTAACTGCCTGCGTTTTTGCCAATTAAAGTGTAGACACTTTTCTTTTTTACAAATTTACTAGCCCATATGTTTTTACTGGGATCCAATTTTCACTCAGAGACCGCCCCCCCCCCCCCCGTGTCTCAATAAAAAGTTGTAATACTGTGGTAAAACAATTAAACAGCAGAACAACATGGTTGATGATCTGTAAAATGCAGCGATTCTCACTTTCACCAAAACACTGAGTGAAATCTAATGTTTTCCTTTAAGATCTAGAGTCCTCATGGTCTTACACAGAGGACGGTTAATAACAGAGGGTCATTGTTTCACGTTGGGCATGACCTCACCCTGTGGAAATCAACAATAGTCCCATGAGCGCCACAGGCACCAGTGGACATCAGCTACGGAGACTGGATGAGGTAAGACAGAACCTCACCCACCTCCCACACTCACAACCACAACCACCCACGCCATCACTTCTCTTTCTCCTTTTGAACACACTTATAATCGCACATGACCTCACACAGCCACCTCATTCCAACACACTATCTCAGTGTAACGGTTGTGTGCTTGTAGAGAAAGCTCCAAGTGGTACCGTTGTGTCTAAATGTGTGAACAGGCATCATTAAGGGCGCATGACTGTTTTGTATATATGCGTAGATGGTGGATGGATCATCCAATCGGAGGACTACAAATGGTAACAATACCTTATAACCTTTGCAAAGGACGGAGAGTTTTCATTGTTTGCTGTTCGATTATTTGACTGTCAGCAGGATTACTCCAAAACTACACCGCCCATTTTCGTACATTTCTGAGGTGACAGTTCATGACAGAAGGTTCCTGCTACATTTTGTATGGATCCTAAGTGTGAGTCACAGAGTAACAGAGTCACAGTGTGATAAGAACTATTCAAAAAGAACTGAAACCATATTTGAGAAAAATATATTTGACGTGTACTTTGACTTTTCAGTTTTTCCCATCCGCTAACCTAGAGGAGGCCGGGTTTATGACCCACACTGCAGCCAGCCACTAGGGGGGCGATCAAGATGCTTTGGCTTCACTTTGAGGGAGGTCCTGTTTATCTTTATGTACAGTCTATGTGTTTACATTACTACACACAATCCACACACACGTCTACATGTATGCAGCCTTTTCCACAAACTTTCCACAACACCAGCTGCACAGCTGCTGCCTGCTTGTATTTTCTCTCAGACACACTCGCTTCATCTGATTGGATGAGCCAACACTGATGCTGCAGGGAATGAAGGTAGAGAGAGAGAGAGAGAGAGAGAGAGAGAGAGAGAGAGAGAGAGAGAGGTCTGTATCTACCTGTAGATCTCCCTTCAATCAACGTCAACACACTCATGTACACACTCGTGCGTTCATTCACACGCTCCACACTGGCCCTCGGCCTGCAGCCCAGCAACACCTTTTTTTTAAAGTTAAAACAACAGGTTTGATTCCGTCTCTTTTCATCTCTTAAAGGAACAGCACCGAATTTGGGAAACACATTAATTCATATTTATCTCCGAGGAGGGAGGGCAAGTTTAGAGGGTCAGTGTCACATCGCTTAACACACACACACAGAACCGCACAGCAGCACCACACCAGAGGGGCTTCTGGGGGTTTATGACATTGTACATGTTTATGTCTATTTTTATGCCTGTGCCACATGTGTGACTGCGTCTCTATGTGAGTTTGGCCGCCGTCCAAGCTCAGCACACAGGCCCGTCCACGAGTTACACTTTAACACCGCCGCAGTGAAAAGTCTCTGTATTAAACGTGCAGTCAATAAGCACCGCACCATTCTCAGAAAATAAATAAATCCTGGTGAATTCTTTGACAGGCCCTTAAACAGTTACAGCTTTTGTTTTCTTAGAATGAGTCAAGGGTGTGTAAACAGAGCTACATGGAAAGTCAGTGAGAGGTCTTAAAAAGATTAATATGCAGTGAAAATGGATTTATAGTTCTGGGGTGTGTGTGTGTGAGTGTGTGTGTGTGTGTGTGTGTGTGTGTGTGTGTGTGTGTGTGTGTGTGTGTATGTCTGTGTGTGTGTGTGTGTGTGTGTGTGTGTGTGTGTGTGTGTGTGTGAGTTATGGTGTCCCAGCAGGGGGGCCTCTGCACTGGAAATGGGGGTTTCCTGTTCTTTCTTGGCAAATACAGCTGGAACAAGTGGACGGGGAAGAAAGTGGGTCACAACAACAGTCTCGAGCCGTTTTCAGACATGAACTCCTCAAGTACGAAGAGCGAATCACAAGATCGTTTTCGGCTCGGGCACATTCCCAACAACAGGAACATGGCCAGAACATTCAGGTGAAGGGTGGCGCCTGCCTTGAGCGTAGAGGAGGCAGGACATGATGCATAAATGGCGCTGCAGGAATCAAATGTTTTTGTTTTCAGCACATCCGCCCTTATCGGGAAAATCTCTTGAAACTCGTTGTCTGTCCAAGTTGACGTCTTCCTTTGTGTCTTCTACATGTACGGCTCCTCATTTCCATTCTGAGATATTTGGAGTTTTGCATCTGTGATGTGTTAGAAATGTCGTCAACACGCCCGCTCACTCCCTCTTCTCCAGCTATTTTCCTGCTACCTTCCCACATGGGGTCACTTGGACCTTTTCCAGACATTTTCCCAGGTTGCTGGCGGGAAAAGTTCCAGAGAACGTCAGATGCAACTGACTCTGAGATTTGCACTCTCACAGAGCATGTCTGGATATTTTCAGGATGTTGTGTGCAGTAATTAGCTAAGGATTTTACAGATGATCGATTTAATGGCGTCAGTAATGATTTTAACAGCAGACTTGTGTGTCTGTGATGAGAACACTATATCTGTGTCTGTTGTTTTTCACTCTGACAACATAATTGTGGGCTTGTGAAGAGAGAAAGAGGCGCACACACACACAGAGAGAGAGACTGTTCTGTATAACTCTGTGTGTGTGTGACAATCTCATGTTTTATATGTGGTAAAGTGTTTTGCCTGGAATCACTCATCTTGTCTTTTTGGCAGTGATTAAGGCCTGAGTAGTGTAAAGCTGTTTCAGATTCAGACTCAGAGTCATTTCCCCTCCTGGAAAAAAAACCACACATCACCCCCCTGGGCAGAGGAAGATGAGGATAAAGAGAGAAAAGAGGATGGAGAAGAATGTGTGAGGGAGAAAAAGAAGAAAGAGAACTGGAGAAGGCCTGAGGCAAAAAAGAGTGGGAGAGAAGGCAAAACATATCTAATTTAAAATCAGTAAAGTCTGCAAAAATTTCCCCTGGATCTCAAACAGGCGGCTCACACCTGGAACTGAAGGATGGAGGAGCCGGCTTGTGGGTAAAAAGGTCAAAGGTTAGATACCATGACATATAAATTAAACGGTGAGACTGTATCTATAGAGCTGTTTTACAGTCCTAACGACCAATCAGAGATCTTTACAGTACACGGCACAGTTACCCCACAGCACTTCTATGTGCAGCACTTTTTCTATCACACACCAGTCGTGCACAGAGACTCCGGGGTTCAGTATCTAGCACTTTAAACTTCCGAATGCAGACCGGAGGAGCCCGGGGATCGAACCACAGACCTTCTGGTTAGTGGACGACCAGCCTTAACCTCCTGAGTCACCGCCAAAAGGAAGCACTTGCCTCATCCTCCTTCCTCGTTCTCCCCCGCTGAGAAACCCTCCTGCTGTGTGAGTGTGTGCAGGGTGTTGCTGTAAACGCTGGTGTGAATGAACCTGAGATGCTTCGTAGGCACTTTGGCATCCGATTGCTCCATTCACATTCTGATGTGTTCACGCATCAATCCGTCATCGCACCGAAGGCCGACACAGTTCACTTTGTTGAGTAGAATAACATATTTTTTATTCTGATTCCGATTATGCATATGTCTTGTGACAGAGCGCAAAAAACACATGTACGACAGAGAGACAAAGCAGATTTTAGGTTGCACAACTATTATGCAACAACAAGACATTTAAAGATGAGACTCAGATGGGTCTCGGATGAATGTTCCCGGAATCACACACACACACACACACACACACACACACACACACACACAGACACACACACACACAAACACACACACACACACACACACACACACATACACACGCACGCACTTTCTCGTACTTCACACCCACACTCAGAATGTGGCATTTGCCATGTAGGGGCCAGGATGGGGTCACACACACAAACACACACACACACACGCACATATAAACATGTAATGTCCAAGAGAGGCAGTAAATGTATTCTGGGAGGTGAGAGAAGTGGGAAGGAGTCGAGAAGTCGGGAGGGACGGTGGCCACAGAGGGACATCTAAACACATGGAATAAAGAAAGAATATTCTATTAAGCGGCTTGATGCAGCAGGAACAACACCTGGGATTACAAACATAGCTGTTTCCATAGCTACAACACATATTGACCCACAGTATTATTTTGATATGACCTTTGCTATTGTCATTGTTGATATCGGAGTGAGTGACCTGCCCTGACTTCCTGGCATCGGCTGTGAGCACTCGATGACCAGTTCAGGCTTGTTCACATGCAAGAAGCGACTGTGAAATGTAGCTGTCATGCTTCTTGTTATTTTGCTGCGATCGTCTCAACTTTCGTTTCGGTGCTTTGTGACCTGCCAGTAGGACCTGAATGGTATGTTTCTGTTGGGCACATTATGGAGATCTTAAAGTCAAGTATCAGGCTCAGATGACTGAGCAACAATCCTCTCAGACCATCAAAAATAAACCTTGCATCCTTTGATAAGAGAAGAAAGGGATTCTCTCTTTCTGGTTATTTGTGTCATGCGAAAGATATTTTTCATTCAAACAGAAGCATCATTATTTTTAATTGAAATAAAGAAGAAATGTTGAAAATAAAGCCAGAGAAGTTCGATTTTGAAAGTTTGCAGATTGAGTCTAAATGTTGAGAATAAATCAAACTTCCTCATCCAGATGAAAACAAACAATAAAATGCTCCAGTTAACCAGTATTGACTGGGCAAATGAAGTCTGCTAAAGATTCTTCTTCTTCACTTTTTGTCCAAAAACTCATAACTAGTTTTCAGTGGGACTGAATGGCTTTGACAGAGAGAGCCTGGGAAAGTTGGAAAGTATTGAAGGACTTGTGCATTTAGTTAGTTTAGGTCTTTTTAGGGTATTTGGTCATATTCAGGAAAAATAACCACTATCACCCCCTGCATATATATTTCATAGTATTGATTATTGTAAGTTTCTGATGTGTTTATTCTCTGTTTTTTTTAAACATGACGGCCTTGCAGGGAGAGGCTGTGTCATTCCTCCAATTCTGTGACAGCGCTCCACGCCCCGTCGCTGTGCTCTATACATAGAGGGGGACTTCAAGGTGTAAAGACTTCACACCATAGAAATAGATTCATCATGGCAGCTCCACACAGACGCTGAGTGAAAACCTCATAAATCCAAATGCAGCAAATTACATCTCTCCCCGTCCAATCGATTTGACGCGGCGTAACGTGTCTCCTGAAGCACCAGACAGTATTCAAAAGTCCTTGGTTACTGTTTCATCCGACAAAAAGTTACATAAAGCACATGATGCATCTGAGCTGTAAGTACAGCTGCTACCCGAAAATGGTAAAGACATATGAGATGCATAATGTAGACATACGGGACATGAGAGAGTATTTTCTTAAAAGCATGCACACACACACACACGCAGGAATACATTTCTCATTTCTGCTTTTCTGAGGGTCACATATTTCCCTCCAATCGTTTGTCAACATGTGATTAGGCGACCGGGCTTGAAACAAATAGCTGCGGCTTGGTCTCGGATGCACAATGTGATCATTAGCGCCGAGGTTAGAGGCCGGATGCAGGTCATCTGTCCTTGAGGGCGTGCACACGTGGAAATCCTCTATCGCCACACGCTCGCACAAGTGTTAGTTATGTTAGTCAGCCTAATTCTCGCTGTGAAAACACAGAACAGGCCGCTGCCGCAGCCGCAGTACGATCTGACTGACTGATCACAGATTGCACTCGGCTGGTGTTAACACAAATTCTCAAGATCTTTATATTAGGCTTAGCAACTTAGAAGCTCGGCTCCTCAGCTTAGAACCCCCGTTAGCTATAGTTAGCCGGCCCGTGCTAGCCGCAGCGAAGCCACCTAGCTTAGCTTCAGCTAGCAGTCCCTCGACTTGCCCCGGGCAGCCGGGAGCCCAGGGCGGCTGGGTGACGGTCCGGAGGGGGCATAGTACCACCCATAGAAAGCCCACGATTAAAGACCCACCAGCTCACGTCTCAAATAGATTTTCTCCACTCAGCGACGCACCCGCTGAGAATCAGAATTAGATCCGATTCCAACTAAATTACTTAAAGAAATTCTGCCCCTAATAGATAATTCGTTACTTAACACAATCAATCTGTCATTATCATCAGGTTATGTACCACACTCTTTTAAAATAGCTGTAATCAAACCCCTACTCAAAAAACCCACCCTAGACCCAGAGGTTTTAGCAAATTACAGGCCAATATCTAATCTCCCCTTCCTATCTAAAATCTTAGAAAAAGTTGTAGCCAATCAGCTGTGTGAGTTTCTCCAGGAAAATAATATATATGAAGACTTTCAGTCTGGGTTTAGAACCAATCATAGCACAGAGACAGCCCTGGCAAAAGTCACTAATGACCTTCTAATAGCTTCAGATCAGGGACTTGTGTCTGTCCTCGTTCTGTTAGATCTCAGTGCAGCATTCGACACAATTGACCATCAAATTTTATTAGAGAGACTAAAACAGTTAATTAACATTAAAGGAACGGCCTTAAACTGGTTTAAATCTTATTTTGCTGATCGCTCCCAATTCGT
The DNA here is from genome assembly GCF_963576545.1 of Limanda limanda. Lineage (NCBI taxonomy): Eukaryota > Metazoa > Chordata > Actinopteri > Pleuronectiformes > Pleuronectidae > Limanda > Limanda limanda. The sequence goes on from NC_083636.1 coordinate 15,074,945, forward strand.
TCAAATCAATGATGAGTCATCGGTGCGCACCAAAGTTAACCATGGTGTCCCACAGGGGTCTGTGCTCGGCCCAATTTTATTCTCATTATATATGCTTCCACTAGGAAACATTATCAGGACACACTCGGTAAATTTTCACTGTTATGCGGATGACACCCAGTTATATTTGTCAATAAAACCTGATCAAAGTAATCAATTAACTAAACTTCGAGCATGTCTCAAGGACATAAAAACCTGGATGACCCGCAATTTTCTCTTATTAAACTCAGATAAAACAGAGGTTATAATACTCGGCCCTAAACACCTTAGAGATACATTATCTAATGATATAGCTGCGCTAGATGACATTGCCCTTGCTTCCAATGACACAGTCAGGAACTTAGGAGTGATCTTCGATCCTGATTTGTCCTTTAATAGTCACTTAAAAGTAATTTCTAGGACCGCGTTTTTCCACTTGCGTAATATCTCAAAAATCAGACATGTCCTTTCGCAAAAAGATGCAGAAAAACTAGTCCACGCCTTTGTTACATCGAGACTGGACTATTGTAATTCATTATTATCAGGCTCCAGCAGCAAGTCGTTAAAGACTCTGCAGCTGGTCCAAAATGCCGCAGCACGTGTCCTGACGAGAACTAAGAAAAGAGAGCACATTTCTCCAGTATTAGCATCGCTACACTGGCTTCCTGTTAAATCTAGAATAGAATTTAAAATTCTCCTCCTCACCTTCAAGGCCCTTAATGATATGGCACCTCTTTACCTTAAAGAGATGTTAGTTCCATATCAACCTACTAGAGCACTCCGATCCCAGAACTCAGGTTTACTTGTTGTCCCTAAAGTCTCTAAAAGTAGAGTAGGAGCCAGAGCTTTTAGCCATCAAGCCCCACTCCTGTGGAATAATCTCTCACTTTCAGTTAGGGAGGCAGACACGCTCTGTTCGTTTAAAAGTAGACTCAAAACCTTCCTTTTTTATAAAGCTTATAGTTAGAGCTAATTTGTGCGATGTTCCAAATTTGATTAAATGGCAAAAACCCCTGATGATGCTAAGACGCACAGGGAATTTATGACACAAGACACACGGAGCTTCTCTTTCCTGCTTCTCCTTCCTTTTCTCCATATTTATCACATCAAGATAATTCTTATCTGATCAGTACATGTTACTAACTTGACCCCTTTTCCCGGAGTTTCTGTGCCTTAGCGCCCGCGGATGCAGGGCCACAGCTGTGGCCGCACCATGGATTATGATTGTGGATCGCGTGTCGGAGGTCGCAATGGTGGATCCAGTTCGGTGGATTCTGTATCGTGCCAGCTGATCGTCGTTGTAATGGAGGATCCTTTGTTGCGTTGGCATCGGATGATGAGGGACCACGACCGAGGCGGCAGCTGATAATGGATTCTAACTGGCGGCGGTGGACAATGACTGTGGATTATAGTGGATCCCATCCTGATGCTGGATCGTGGTCTTGCTGCTGGCCAGAGACTGTGATTGCAGCGGGACTGCCTGACACATAGTATTGAAAAATGTTTAGCCTAATGGATGCTGCTAAAAATCCTGATGATGTTTTCTTACACCTGACATCTATTGCACTTCTGTCCGTCCTGAGAGAGGGATCCCTCACATGTGGCTCTCTCTGAGGTTTCTACATATTTTTACCTGTGAAAAGGGTTTTTAGTAGTTTTTCCTTACTCTTGTTGAGGGTTAAGGACAGAGGATGTCACACAATGTTAAAGCCCCATGAGACGAATTCTTATTTGTGAATGTGGGCTATACAAAAAAAACTTGATTGATTGATTGATTGATATTCTGCACTGTGTCCAACGTGACTCATGGAAATGTGCGCACGTGTGTTAACAAAAGAACAGAGCAAGCATTCATGACGGGTATATTTGGAGGTGGTCAGCAGAAAGGTAAACAGCTATATTTTCTTTGCCATATGAATTCATAACCATCCACTAAAACTGGCCTCCTGCTTTAGATTCCAACCGAGCAACTCTGCATAAAAATGCACAACCACACTGAGGGCTGACCTCCTCTGATGTAATTAACAGGTAGAAGGAGACACTTTGAACTCTGGAAAAAGACTACACATACAAAGAACACAGCAGTCAGAGGCGTTCACAGCAACAGGAAAATATCCAGAGCATTTAGGCGAGGGATGGCATCATGGGTAGAGCAGGAGGCAGGACATGACGTATACATTCTGCTGTGAAAATCACATGTTATTACACCATCCTGGGCCCTTATCACCAAAATCTAATTTTTTGTTTGTTTTGCATTCATGTGTTAATAGCGTCATCAACATTCCCACAGCCAGAACTTTTTTACCAGGGGCCTGGCACGAAAAGTTCCAGAAAATATCCAGTGCAGCTGACTCAGACATTTGCGTTTTCACATGCAGCCCCTCCGGAAACAGAAACATGATGTCAGCATCAATCTGAATTCATTTGATTCTACTTCTTTCACTTGTTATCTTTGCCACAACAATGACCATGACCATTTCTTGCCCAACCCTAAGCCTAACCTAACCACAGTTCACATCTCACCCCTCACCTTAACTAGAAAATCACATATGATGTTTAGCTTTATGATCACAAGGGCTTTGGTTCCAATGAGACCTACTGGTCCAGATATGTGTTGGAAAAGATCCGAAAGAGGTTACAAAGACAAGAACAAACACACACACACACCCACACACACACACACACACACACACACACACACACACACACTCACACACAGTCGTTCTTATTTGTGTTCCCTGCCAATCAACCAGCGGGGCTATCAGTTACTGGTATATTTAGCTGCACATTCTCAAGTGAACAAAGTGCTATTACACAAGACTAGCTCTATGTGTGTGTCTGTATGTGTGAGTGTGTGTGTGTGTGTGTGTGTGTGTGTGTGTGTGTGTGTGTGTGTGTGTGTGTGTGTGTGTGAGTGCGCGTGTGTGTGTGTGGGTGATGACTCAGAAGATTAGTTGGATAAAGAAACAAGTGCCAAACTGTCATGAACGAAGCCAAGCCAAACTCACAACAAACCAAAATGAAAAACAACAATGACAATAATAATCTTTACTTTTACTCCAACGAAAGATTAAAGAAAAGAAAAAGTGTCCATGAAGGCGTCTTCTCAAAAACAACACGCCGCGCTCTCAGCCCTCTTTGACCTCTCTTCCTGGCATTAGTGAGTACCTGCTCTGTTGACCCGTGGCCAAATTGCCTTTATTAGCCTTCACACCCAGGCACTAATTGATATTTGATGGATGTCATGATCATATCTGGGTCTCGGAATAGAGTCCAGACGCTCTGCCCCAACCCCGAGAGCCACGCAGCAACCCTCTGATCCTCAGCTCGCACGTAGGCAGGACATACCGCGGCTCTGTGGCAAAGCTAAGACAAGAGCTGCAATTCACAGATCAACCCCAAAAAAGGGGATGAAAGAGTGGAGGGACAGAGGAAGAGGGGGACACAGAAAGGAGAACAACTTCACTATTGTTTTCATTTTTTTGTATCTTTTGTCGTTCACGGCCTTCCCCGACTTTGTCTCCCCTCTTTTTCTCACGCAATCTTTTCTTGGGTGCACTAACCTGCAGCGGGCCGCCAGCCGGCATGGTGGATCTCAGCGATGTCAAATCGATGTCTCGGCCCGGCTCCCCTCTCTCTGTCTTCCCCATTCCCTGCATAATGAGACCCGAAGCGACTCGCACACACTCGCGCACCAAGTGTTGCCCGTGCTGCAGTAAAAATGCTAATGGCGCGGATGGCAGTGGTCGTTATGAAGGAGGAAATTACACTGGATGCCAGGCACCGAGCGCCAGGCAAAAAGGCCGGAGAGGACAGCGGACGGACAAACAAACGACTCATTCACCCCCCATCTTAGCCTCCCCCACACGCTCTCTCACTTTACACTCTTTCCGCATGTCTCTCTGTCTCTTTCTCCCTCTCTCTATTCTCCCTCTGTGTCAAATCGAGGCTAGAAAAATTGTAGAAAAAACAAATGAACCACCACATTGAAAACCAAGCAAACGTTTTTAATCCCGTCCTCGTGCACGGCTTTATTCGAATGGCCGACCGCTGCGACCAGGTTGGGTCTATTTATGTGTGTTTGCCCAACGGAAACATTCTGCTGTGTTCCTGTTTACTGAAACCGAGGTCACACATATTCCCAGTAAAGCACTGAAGCTCTACTGTGAGGACCTCTCTCTAAATCAGGGGACCCCCCCCAAAGAATACAGCCCCCTCCAGAAGATTTCAGGACTTATTAAAAAAGAGAGAAACATGACGTCAGCATTAAGCTTTGTTTCTTTACTCGATGAGAGCTGTTTCTGCCATTTCTATTAGTTTCATTTCTGCATTATAGAATCATAAATACTTTAAAAGTTAAGACTAAAACACGTGTAGGACCTTTAATGTACCGTGGTTATTAACGCTGACTACAGGTCAGGTTTATATCATTATACGATTGAATGGGCTGAGGTGACGCAGGAAGGTGCTGCTGTTGACTTTAAGACAGGAACTGGAAAGGAAACGAGATCGACAGAAACACTTTGGACCCTTCGAGGTGACCTGTGAGTGGAATTGAGAAAGTCAGGGGCTCAATGAAAAAGACACACAAGCTTTCAGTTTTTTATTTGGCGCTGCACCAAATGGCTCACACTCATAGATACCAAGATCCAAGAATTGTTATTTGAGAAATCTGTGGAAATGACAAAAAAAAAGTTGAAAAAGTCTCTTTCCTGGAACTCTGTTCGGTAGTTTTTGTGTAATCCTGCTGAAAAACCAGCAACCAAACGGACAGGGGGGACGATGACGTCAATCTATACATGAATTGCGACCTGTTTCGCACACAGCACACACACTAGACTTCCAGCAAACACACACATGGACACAGTAAAACCACATAGTGTGTTTTTCTCTTTCAAACATTTAAACATTGAGTTTGTCCTGCGGGGGAAAGGTGCCTTTCATCAGGGATTAAACACATTGCTCCAGCCCATAATCCTCAGAATAATTATCACCGAACGGCAGGAATTTCATAACGTTAAGTGTGTGCGAGCAGGACAACACACGATGTGAGCACTGCAAACCTTTGTCCCACTTTCCAAAGGGCGTCTCAAAGGGGCTGATGTTGGTGTTTGTTCATTTGTGCATCAAATTTCTTTTTCCAATAAAAAGTTTGTTTTGGACCAAAAAAATATTAAATCAGCTTTAATCGTCACTCCCTAAAGCCACGTGTGTCTCACTTGATCACGTTGCATTCAGAGCTGTGGCCTCCTACAATCACTTACTGTTGACAGCACTGTGGAGTGGTGCCTAAGTTTTCCTGAAAGTTGGTCGAAGGGCGGGGTGAAGAAACAACCGATTCAATTTTGGAAGCAGATTCGATAAAGGAGCTGGATCCAGGAACTTATTTTCTCTTTTCTTTCTATCCATGCAAAATGTACACCCAATTTGAGCGGGTGAAATTTGTTGAAGCAGGTTAAAGTTTGGAGCTTGGCGCGGTTCACTTTATTAATTTTCACTCTCTGAAAGCAAGAAACATAATCTATCTTTTCCTTTGTAATCAGCAGGCCTCCAGGAACTTTGCCAAACACAAATCTCACACTGACCGAGAAGTGAATGTTGCTTTAGCGGTTTTCCAGAATCACACCTCTGTCTGCTTTCAGGATCATACCGCTCATAACTCAGCAGCACACAATGGAGCCATTAAATCTTGAGTAGATTGTTGGACTTAACCGATTTGGAGTCGTCCTGCGATGAGAGGTTTTTAAAAAACGGCCCGCCCACAGATTTTCTCTTTTTCTGCAGCCGTTCCTAGAAACCAAGCGTTTACACGAGACAACAGTTATCCTGCCAAAACCTCCTCATTCTTCACTTCCTAGAAACAGGGAGTCTTCCGCAGATGCCAGTTACTGCACGCGCTGAATGAATAACGGCTGTGTGGATGAAGGAGCTGGACTGGGGTGAACCTACAGGCTTTGCACAGACTTAGAGTGTGATATTTTTGACAGAAACCCGGCTAAATGTGTAATCCTGCTTTCAAGAGGTAGCTTTTGTTTGCTCTTACACAGTAGAAAGAGGATCGTGAGGAACATTCTTGACTGCTCTGCGCATGTGTCTGTGTGTATCTGTGCATGTGGCGGCTCAAACAGCAGCTGTAAAGGCCCCACCTGTAATTCTGCTTGAACCTCAATAACACTTCTTCTGTAACAGTAAATCCTCCTCCACAACAAACAAAGCTGTGAGCAGGTATTGCAAAACACTAGCACAACCTGCCACACAGGCTTTTGTGTTTACACTGTCTTCTCTGCCGAGCGGCAATTGCTTTGATTTGTGAATAGGAGTTATTTATAGCATGTCTGTCAAGCAAGACACTTGAATCCAGAGAAAGTCTCATAGGTGAGAGAAGTGATGGGACTTATGTAACCCGGGGACACCATGCCAGGCTGCGTCCTCAATCCAAACCATGTAGTTTGAATCATGCAGTGTTATGCGAGGTGTTCTACCACAGCAGCCTGTATGGTATGAGTAATGAGGTGAAGGTATATAAAAGGAAAGCAGCTGCCTTTTGACCATCTCTGCTAACTTAAAAAAAAAAGAGAAATAAAAATAAAATAAATTTATATAGCACCTTTTACAACAGTTCTCAATGGTTGCTGGTAGTTCCCAGTGTGAAATGTAGCTACAGCAGGTAAAAAGATGGTTTTATCATTATTAGTATGTTCCAGTACGTGTAGTTGTGGCCAGTCGTGAGGAAGTCCACAAACATTTTACTCTAGTAAAAAAATGTACTCAAGTAAAAGTCAAAGTACCATATTAATTTTTTTTATTTTAGTACAAATACTTGCTTTTAAATATATTCAAAGTATTGAAAGTAATAGTACTTTCAGAGAGTAGCCTATTTCCTAATGAAAAGTCTACTCGTCATTTTACCTGAGTCTCTGCCTCTTCTGAATAAGTCAAAACAGAAAAGCAAAGTTTTCCTATGGCAATCAGAAAGGAGTCAAGGAGTCGCCTTAAAATCAGGCATGTTTGGGGGATTGATAATGAGTGTGTACAATTTGGTGCAGATCCCAATAAAGATGTACTTAATTTAAATGTGGCTTCATGAGTAGACTGTTGGTTCTTGGCGGGGGACCATTCTTGTTTCCCGTTTCCTGAGATAAACTCAGGAGCGAGTCTGCACAATCCGATCTGTCTCAAGCATCTCCAGAGGTCAGGGCCTTACATCTCTCCTGAGACTTCATCAGGCAGACTGGAGGCTCGTCCTCGACTGATCTTAAACAACTTGAGACTCAGACTTGCTCCAACTAATTTAAAATCAGCTTTGGCAAAACGTGAAACATGTGGGATGATACTGACTGGAACAAACAATACAGTCCTTTGTCCTTGTCATTCTGCTTGTGTGTTGTGCCACTAGTCTTTGTCTCATTCATTTGTACACTTGTTCTCTTTCTCTCTCACACACACGCATGCAAATACACACACACACACACACACAAAGGTTAGGGTTCAACAGTTAAGTACCAGGCAGTGCTGTCCTCTCACTGTCCACGGCCGTCTTTCATATACACACTCAAATACAAACGCACACTAACCAAACAGTGCTTGTCTTATTCTGACAATGACAAAAGACTCTTTATTCGTAGTAGCAATGGACACACAGACACACACGTAACACACATCAAAGTCAACATAGCTTTGAAGAAGAGACACAGAATCTGGATTAGAAAAAAACTGAAATGAACCCTAAATGTAAATGTCTTTGTTGGAACTGCACAACACACAGTCATCATGAAGAAAGAGAAAAACTATGCATTTAAATAAAAATAAATACACTGAAAATGAGCATAAACAGCAGGGTATATCAGGCATAGGGGACTGATATTTAATAATGTATTTAATTTGATCGGGTCACTTTAACACTGAGTCCTCCTGTTCATGTCACTGAGCCGTAAAATGTTGAGGAGTCATTTTTCCTCTTCTGTGGACCCACAGCCGTACCTCCGGTCGAGCTCTTCGTAAATAGCTTCACGGGCTGAGTGGTGTTTAAAACTGGTCACCATGATGGGTCTGGTCTTTCTCCGGGCGAAAGGGTCTATCCCCTGGTAATGGTCAGTCTGTGCTTTAGGAGGGGGAGCTCTACTTGACTTGACAGATGGAGAGAATAAGTTCTTCAGATCATCCCCTCTTGTCAGTGGTTGGTAAATTACTTCTGTCCCCTTGTTTAACATTTTCAGTTCATCCTTGATCTCTTTCACCCTGTGAGCATCTCCGCAGCTTCTTGCAGTGTTCTGTTCAACCTGTAATTGGAGTTTCCGCTTGGCAAAATTCAGAGGTGCTGCTCGGAATCTGTTCTTCTGGGCCACAAAAGTGTCGAACTCTTTCTGAGTTAAAGTGCGATCCAGGGCTTCTTTGAGGGACTTCTCCTTTGCGGCAATTTCGTCAAGAGTTGGGACTTGCATCCCAGCAACCAACATCGCCAGTTTCCACTGCATAAATTCACCAATTGTGAATTCCTTGTTGGACGCAGACCTGAGAGTCACAACCTCGTCTTGACCAGCGTGTCTGAGTTGAAATCCCAGGTTTGTCCGTGTGGATACAAGCTGGTAGACCTGATCCGTCTCCTTCACGGACACAATTTCAGCAATACAGTGACGTGGGTCCATGCTGTCGTCCTCCATTGATACCCTGACAAAGCAGCCAGTCACGGTGGTGGCAAAGAAGGGCATGTGGCACCATTGCTCCAGCCTCGTACTGGACAGGCAGATCCTCCTGAGCTCTTCAGGAGGGAGAACAGGCTGAGGCACTTCTCCACAAGCTTTCTTCTCCACAGGCACTTGGACTTGCACGAATTGCCTTTTCCTCTTGGTGCCAGCAGATCTCCCTGACGCTGCAGAAGCAGCACTGGCCACAACGAACGTCCTTTGCACCTGTGACATAGATCCTTTGGCTTCATTAAGGGCCTGAAAAATGAAACATACACAGAGGTCATGATTAAAGCTCCAGTCGTTGGGATTTCAAACTTTTTAACTATAGGTTGTGGCTGACAGAATTCTAACAATAAAGATAGGAACAGTTTTAGCTAGATATTATGCCTTCATACAAAGTAATTTAATAACCGTTGCTGTTTAGTGCCAATAATGTATCTTTTACTTGTCCTCATACTTAACTTTTTGATATTAAAGCGTAATTCCCTCAGATTCATTAAACTCAAATAGTGTTCCAGGAGCTGTCTGATAAAGTTCTCGAGGTCGGACAGAGAGACTTTGTTGACTTCATTTTGTGACATTGTTTGGTTTCGAGGATCCGAATGTTTACACAGTCAGGTTTGTTTTGATATAGCTGAAACATAATATTCTTTGCTTCGCTGGACAAACATTTTGCCCCACATTGCATCTCCAGGTTCAAGGACTTTTATGAAGTCAACGCGTTGCCTAGCAACTATAGCGTCATTGGGAGTGTCTTCCTTTTCACTTCCGTATACCAAAAGCCAGGAGGATGGATTACGCCTGCGCACTTCCGAGGAGGAGGAACGAAGATCTACTGTATAAAATGGACAGATGCCGGATGTTCAGGGCGCTCTGATACAACTAATCTACTGGAGGCCATTGCTTTGCTGATAACCTGTTCATTGCTTCCTAAATAAATTCTTGATTGAGCAAACTGAGTTCGGCTCGTCTTCTCTTAAAGGATAAAAGAACACGTTTTTAACAATTTGGTGACTTCCCGACGTGATTCTTTAAGAGAAGCTCTTTAAGACGTAATCCTGAAGAGAACCTTTTGACCAGAAAGACCGGAGACCCCAAGGTCGAGGCTGCTCCTGTCTATTCTCAACACACATACTCAAACTATAAGGTAAGCAGATAACCTGTTAAAACAAGTTCTGTTTATTGATATAGATTGTGAGTATGCGGAGAGGAGAAGGAGGTAAGATAATATGTGTAGTGTCTTTTGGAGGCAATGAAGGGTTACGGCAAACCTATGTGAAATAGAGGAACAATGAAAAGTGATGTAAGAAACCAGAGGAAATAAGAATGAAATAGAGGGACAATGAAAAGCGATGAGAATGAAATAGAAGTCCCAGATCTTGGCGCAGGATACAGTAAATTGATGATTTAAACAACAGTTTGCAAATATTGCAACCTATTGATAATACACCACTGTTCACACACATACACACACTTTAACGTGTGGTCAGATACACATACCATGTCCTTTGAGCATTAACTACACACACACACACACACACACACACACAAGGCAGAGGCCCAACATCTGAGGGAGGTGAGGCAGATAACAAACAGACCTCCCTCCCTCACACACACACAGCGGACAGATAAGACTAGAGGTTTTTAATGCCTTTCTCATAGTTTTCCATGAATCACTTCATTATATTAATTTCTAAAACGCCCTCTCTCCTGTGAGATCATCAGTCTTAGAATGCTTTGAGGGCAGAACACTATGACCTCTGGTAACCATAGCAATGGCGTGCACGTACAGCGTCATCATCACGCAACGCCAGGAGGACGACCCAACGAGATCCGACCAATCCCAATCCAAGAAAAGCCTCTGTCATGCCCAGTATCGATATATAAGCTTTGTGCGCACTCTGCCTCAGCGCCATTTTTCCTGTGCAGGATCAGTGGACCATGCATGATCATTTGCTAGACACCGCAGTTTCCTGACCTGTGACCTCTGAATAAACCTGCTTAATTTTAACTTGAGAACGACGCCTCCTGCCTTTGATTTCCACCCGCAACAAATTGGTAGCAGAGGGTATGGTTGAGACGATTGAAAGAGCGGAGTGGAGAGCAACAAGTCGGGGAGGAGGCCGTCTCTCGGACGGGAAAGAACCGTCCTGAAGTGACTCGTATCGCCTTGGGAACCTGATCAAACAGCGCTGTACTATTAAAAGGTGAGCAGAGCCTATTTAATTGAAATCTGCATATTGTCGTGATAGAGAAAACCTACATTTTTGATCAGAAGGGTGAGTACAAGTTGCATATGATAGATTTAACAAAGTAATTAAATGGTCTGAAGCTGCTGTGTATTGTGCAAATTGTGTTTTTATATTTTAATAACGAAGTGCCGGCAGCTTACACTGTAAAATAGGTCTAAATAAGTTGGTGTAGGAGTAGCTGAGCAAAAAGTCTCCCACTTAAAAAGAACCGAGTTAAAATTCAGCCAGGCGCCCACCGGAAAATAGCTCCGCGACGGCGGTTGATGGGTGAGTTGGCGTGAAGACGCACACTGTAAAACAAAAAGCCTGATCTGCAGGTTGGTGTGTGAGTATAAGCTACGAATTTAACTCAAATTCGGTCTCCCACCTAAAAAGAAAAGGGTTAAAATTCATCCAGGCGCCCATCGGAAAATAGCTCCGTGACGGCGGTTGATGGGTGAGTTGGCGTAAAGACGCACGCTGTAAAACAAAGCCTGAGTACACAGGTTGGTGCGTGGGTAGTAGCTAGGAATTTAACCCGAATCAGGTCTCCCACATCTTAAAAGATGATAGAGGGAAATGGAAAGACCTAACAATTGGATTACTAAAGTAGGATCAGACGAAGAAAAAGGTATAAATGTTGACTGGCAGAGTTATGCCAGGTCCACCCAGGGATGGAGGTCACGTGCCACCCGTGGATGTTTTTGAGATTGAAATGTCGAGTTATATGAAGGTTTTAACTGCTCTTACTGTAGCTCTCTCCAATCAGGTCTCCAGGGCCCTGGCGACTGATCCGGAGGAAGCTGCAGAACCGAAGGTAAAAGTTGGTGACTGGGTAAGAGTCAAGGTTCACAAGAGAAAGTGGCCAGAACCCAGGTGGAATGGACCGTACGAAGTGAAGGAGGTTACTTCACACTCGGCCCACGTCAAAGGTAAATCAGGCGCACCTTGGCACCACCTGACACATTGTACCCCAGCACCTTCACCTTCCCGCCCATTGGCTGAAATAAGAACTGATTTGAATATTGCAACAGGAGCTTTACTAACCAGACACACCATTGTTTCAATTGGGCACAAATAACGGAAGGCTGTTATGAATAAGGATTTGAAAGAGGAAATTACTTATATAAAAATTATAATACTACTATTGATTATATAAATAAAGGGAGTGCATGTGGAGATAATGTGTGAATGAGAGTGGCTGTTGGAAAGGAGAGGGAGGAGAGAAAAAAGAGTGAAGGTCAACGATTGACTGAGACACAGAACAAACTGACTAAGACAGAAAAAGCAAATTGACTGGAAAACGACTTTTTCCTAAACTAGAGGTGGTATATGCGCTTGCCATCTGATATGTTGTATGTATGGGTGGGAGGGGTAAATGTGTTTAGGACTTGCCAAAGAAAGATTAAGACTTGCACAGCAGAGGATGAAAAGGGGGAGGGCCAGAAGCCTTACAGCTTACAACTGGCGTTAAGATCACAAAGAGGCTTGGTTGTTTGTTTGTTTGTTTGTTTGTTTGTTTGTCCGTATGTTTGTTCGTTTGTTTTAATATTGCTTCATTCAGAAGTAATGATTTCCAGAAGGAATTGTTAAAATTACACTTTTTGGCAAAAATTTGTTGTTTCAGATATTTCCAATATATCTTATCCATTAAAGAAAAGAAGAAAGGTTTTGACCTCCAATGTTCTATACAAAATCCAATCGTTTAATATTTCTTATTTTATTTCTACCTGGCACAGCAGGGATAATAGTAAAGACCTGTTTAATACTTCACAAGTTACTAATTTGATTCGTTATATAACTTCAAGGATGAGTGATTAACCGAATCACATTAATGAGTCCTTTTAAAGCCCATCTCTAAGTACAGTTAATGTGCAATTTTTTTTCTTTTCTTTCATTGTTTTTTATTAGATTTTTGAGCCATTTACACTTACAAGAGTTTCATCCTCAGCTGTGGCTTTGTGAGAATGAATGTCATAACAATGTTTTTTGTTTTTTAGTATGGAGAACTTGGTGCTCAGATGCATTGAGCCCAGTGAAAGTTGTAAAATAGCTGATCTGCTTAACTGTGTTCAGGTTTGATGAGAAGGGGAAATATATCTTCTCTTTGTTTGTTGAAATGCTGTTTTAATTACTTTCATATCAAGCTGAAAATCATTTATGTGCTTTTATTCCACATTCAAAGCATCCATTTAAAATTAAATAGTCAAGACATGTTAAATCTATTTACGGTTGGAATTTAATCTAGAAGTTTGATTCACCCCCATGTAACTCTTGAGAGTCCTAAAAATAATTGTGTTTCACCATTTTTAAAGAAGAAATAAATCTTAATCTAGTTAAAGGTCAGAGGTCAAATATACTTTAACTCATTGCGTGTTTCATCTTAAATGAAAAGCACAACCCATAATACAAGCCCCTCTGTTTACAGTTTATTGAATGTCATATCTATAATTATATTTACATTTATGACACTTTAACTTTTTAAAATTCAGGAAAGAGGGTTTTTATTTTTTGTTTTGCTATATACGATATCTTAACATCTTATGCTCCTAATTTGAAAAGGTGATGTTAAGCTCTAAATTATTGTTTTTATTTTCATCATGAAGAAAATAGTGGCAGATTAACTTTTAAATTGTTTTGAACTGTTTCAGCTGTCAACTCTGAAATGTTTGATTGAATCTCATGTCTCATACATTTGTCCTTTTTGTATGTGATTCCTGTTTTATCACAGGACAGTTTAACGTCAAAGCTTCTGAATTATCGTGTTATGGAGCCAAAATACAATTATGGAGACAAATACTCAAACACTGTCATATCTGCTGCTGATTGAAATTCAGCTTGTTGATCATTTTATATTTTATGAAATGCCAAAGATTTCTGTCACCCTTATGCCACGTGTTTAATTTTTATTTTTTAATGTCCACTGATTTGGCCGACCACACCTCAAAAGTTTTATTGAAATAGTTGTCAAAAGAGGGTACGTATGTTTTGCTTCGATTATTTTGTTTGTTTCTTTTTAAATATAAATTTATATAATCTACTTTAATCTCAATTATGCATCGCAGTAAAATAATAATTTTTCTGTTTTCCTTTCAAACTCTGGGATCTGGGCTTCATGTCTTCACAAACACAACTCCCATCCGGTGTCGACTCCATCTCCTCCACCACGACCGACTATACACCCTGCGCCTGGCTTTGTACAGTGCAAGCCAACCACCTGGCCTGTAGGCGAGTATCGATTCCACGAAAGGATCTGTACAAGGCTAAGATCCAGATCATTGACTCTTCAAATTGAAAAAGCCTCACTGTCAATTCTTGATAATTTTGTTCTGGGAGTAGATCTGAAAGAAGCTGCTCCTGCTCCTATGGTCACACAGAAACGAATGGCCCTGGAGGGTTATGTGTGTATACTATGATAGGAATTTCTTGAAAGACATTTTTTCCAAACTGCCCCTGGTGGCTGGGTGACCAGTGCCCTCTCCACCTCTATGCACCATGACAAGACATGTCTGTAGACTCTGAAATTGCTGAATAGATCGCCATGGCTCTGATGAATGAAAACGTGCCTCACCCCCAGCTGTTCTGTGGATGCTGAACTGGGGATGGATGCTGTGGATGCTGAAGGGGAAACTGATGCTGTACAGCTGAAGCTGAGGAAGCTGAGGACGATGGAGATGAGGACGCGACAATTATTTAGCTAGATATTATACTTCATACAAATGATTTCAATAACTGTTGCTGCTTAATGTTAATAATGGATCTTTCACCTGCTCTCACTTCTCGTTCTGTATTAAAGCATAATTTCCTTAGCTGCATTAGACATCAAACAGAGTTCCAGGAGCTGCCTCTCCTGGGGCAAAGTCAGTCTGACATTGTTTGGGTTCAGTTTGTTCCGAATGTTTACAGTCAGGTTTGTTTTGAGATTTTTGTATGGCTTGCTGTGATTCTTTTAATCACAGCGGTGGTTTGACGTTTTTATATTAGTTGGATTGTTTGTTTTGAGATTTTTGTATTGCTGTGATTCTTTTAATCACAGCTATGTTTGACGTTTTATTTTGTGTTAACACTGAGTATAGGTTTCTTTTTGATTTGAACTATTTGTAGTCTAGTTGGGTTTGTTTTTCTGCCTTGCCCTTTTCTGCCCTTTGCCTTCCCTGTGTTGTCCACACCTATCAGGTGTGGAAAGAGGGATTTATTGATAATACACCACTGTTCACACACATACACACACTTTAATGTGTGGTCAGATACACATACCATGTCCTTTGAGCATTAACTACACACACACATACACACACACACAAGGCAGAGGCCCAACATCTGAGGGATGTGAGGCAGATAACGAACAGACCTCCCTCCCTCACACACACACAGCGGACAGATTAAACTAGAGGTTTTTAATGCCTTTCTCACAGTTTTCCATGAATCACTTCATTATATTAATTTCTAAAACGTCCTCTCTCCTGTGAGATCATCAGTCTTAGAATGCTTTGAGGCCAGAACACTATGACCTCTGCTAACCATAGCAATGGCGTGAATGTACAGCGTCATCATCACGCAACGCCAGGAGGACGATCCAACGAGATCCGACCAATCCCAATCCAAGAAGAACCTCTGTCATGCCCAGTATCGATATATAAGCTTTGTGCACACTCTGCCTCAGCGCCATTTTTCCTGTGCAGGATCAGTGGACCATGCATGATCATTTGCTAGACACTGCAGTTTCCTGACCTGTGACCTCTGAATAAACCTTCTTAATTTTAACTTGAGAACGACGCCTCCTGCCTTTGATTTCCACCCGCAACAAACCTAAACTTTTTAGGGTGTGGTTTTGGAGGGAGGGGTCAGCCTGCACTAGGAAAGTGAGGGACCTAACTGCCAAACACACCGTTGTTTAATCGGTCCTAAAGATAGAGATTCAGGTTGCAGGATTACAGTGGGATCTGGAGACGGAGTGCCGGTTCTGACGGGGACAGGTGCTTATCGGGCCAGATGCACTGTTGAATCGAGCCTGAAGCAAATATTAAGAAAGACCCCGTGAAAATTATGTGAGCTGAACGCGCAGCGCTGTTATGACGAGACCAGACGCTTAACTGAAACCAGACACAGTTTTTGGATCGACCCTTAAATCAGGAGTTAAACGGCTGTGAAAATTGTGTAACTCTGTACGTGGCATCTTGCTCCGATGGGACCATGCTTAACTAACCAGATGCAACGTTCGATCAAGCTTAAAATTTGCGGTGCAACAAAGGTAATCAAATATGATGAGTCTGCACCAGGACCTGTTCTGGCGAGACTGGACCTGGGCCACAGACTTTACCGTTGCCTGTGTTGAGCCTAAACATTTAAAGACGGCAAGATCATAAAATATTATTATATGTGAGCTCGATTAATTTGTCTTGTTTGTGTGTTTGTTTTAGGGTTTTTTCCCTCTCTCTGGAGAGGTTTTGTGTTGAATAAGATTTAAGGTGGTGTGAATGTGTGAGTGTCAGTGTGTGAGAGTAGGAGTGTGTGTGTCTGTGGACAAGAGAATGAGATAAGAAGAGGCAAGGTCGAACGAATGAGAGAGACAGAATAAGAAAAATAGGAATTGCACTAGAGGTGGTATACGCATGCCATCTGATGTATGTTGTATGTATGAATGAAAGGAGTAAATGTGTTTAGGACTTGCCAAAGACAGATTAAGGATGTTGACTGAAGGTTTGAGAGATGAAGTAAAGACGAGAAAGATAAAGTTATGTGTAGGAGGAAGAAAGATCTTTAGGAGTGAGATGAATCTGGCCAGTGATATCTTGCTCTGAGATGGATAATAGAATGTTAAACTTGAGTGGTATGGAAAGTAGGGGGAGAGAAGTGGGAATAGAAAGATTTCGCAAGTGCAACAGAGGATGAACAGAGGGAGATAAGAGTATTTGGGAGTCAGAAAGCCATCTGGGGGAGGCAAGTTGGACCGGACAGCTCGGGTTACAACGTGGGTGTGTGTTTGTCCGTATGTTTGTTTGTTTGTTTTAATATTGCTTCATTCAGAAGTAATGAATTCCAGAGGGAATTGTTAAAATTACACTTTTTGGTACCAATTTGTTGTTTCAGATATTTCCAATACATCTAATCTATTAGAGGAAAGAAGAAAGGTTTTGGCCTCAGAAGTTCTACTTAAAATCCAATCATTTAAGATATCTTATTTTATATTTACCTGAGACAGCAGGGATAATAGTAAAGACTTCACAATTTACTAATTTGATTCATAATATAACTTCTAAATACAGTTAATGTGCAATGTTTTTTTCTTTTTTTCTCTGTTTGTATTATATTTGAGCCATTTAGACCCTTACAAGAGTTTCATCTGCAACTCTGGCTTTGTGACAATGAAGATAACAATGTTTTTTGTTTTTTAGTCTGGAGAAGTTGCTGCTCCGATGCAATGAGCCCAGTGAAAGTTAGATAAGAGCTGATCTGCTTTGCTCTGCTGAGGTTTGATGAGAAGGGAAATCTAGCTCTTCCCTTTGGTTGTTGAAATGCTGTTTTATTGACTTTTATTTTCTAGAACTGAATCATGTGCGTTCTAGAAGTTTGATTCACCTCCATGTTACTCTTGTTAGACTCTGTAGACCTAAAAATAAATATGTTTCATCATTTAAAAGAAGAATAAATCTAAATTGAATTAAAGGTCAGAGGTCAAATACAATTTAACTCATAGCGTGTTTCATCTTAAATGAAATGCAGAAGCCAGAATACAAGCCCCTCTGTTTAGACGCTTTACTGAATGTAATATCTATAATTATATTTAAATTTATTTTGGACCCTTTAACTTTTAAATTCAGGGAAGACAGGTTTTTATTTTTTTGTGTTTTATACGTTATCTTAACATCTTATGCTCTTAATTTGAAAGGTGACGTTAAGCTCCAATTATTGTTTTTATTTCATCATGAAGGAAATTGTGGCAGAATTACTTTTATTTAAATTGTTTTGAATTGTTTCAGCTGTCAACTCTGAAACGCTTGGTTGAATCTAATCTCTCACACATTTGTATTTTGTATGTGATTCCTGTTTTATCACAGGAATGTTTGACGTCAAAGCTTCTGAATTATCGTGTTATGGAGCAGTCGAATGAATTTTGGAAAATGGTTTGAACTCAAATACTCAAACATTGTCATATCTGCTGCTTATTGAAATTCAACTTGTTTAACCTTTTATTTTTAATGTCCACTGATTTGGCCGACCACTCCTCAAGAGTTTTTTTGAAATTGTTCAAAAAAACTCTGTATCAAAAGAGGGTATGTATGTTTTGATTCGATTATTTTGATTGTTTCTTTTTAATTATAAGCTTATATAATCTACTTTAATCTCAATTAAGCATCGCAGTAAATTAATCACTTTTCTGTTTGTTTTCCTTTCAAACTCTGGAATATTGGCTTCATGTCTCTTCACAATCCACTCCCATACGGTGTCAACTCCACCTCCTCCACCACGACCGACTACGCCCTGCGCCTGGCTTGGTACAGTGCAAGCCTAAAACACCTGGGGCCTCATTTATAAAAGAGTGCGTAGGATTCATACTAAAAGTGTACGTACGTACAAAATCTGGAAATGGTGTACGCAAAAGATAATTCCGATTTATAAAACCGTGCGCACGTACACCTGAACGCAATGTTCGCTTTAAAAATCACAGTCCACTTGGAAACGTTCGTACGTGGATCTGCCTCCAAATCCGCCCTCCACACGCCCACTTTCCACCATAAATGGTCAACGCAAAGCACGGCATGAATATTAAATGATGCTGCTGACCAATGGGTTTCCACTGTGAGTCCTGACGGAGTCACCACATCAAGCGATGTGAAGAGGAAGTGAAACTTTCTGACACTGACATCGAGGTGTTTGTTAGTGAGGTGGAGGTGAAGAGTGACTTTATGGGACAGCAGCGATGTCACTAATAAAGAAAATACACTGACACTCTGCCACTGCTGCTGTGGATAACACAATGTGTGAGATCAGAGATCGCTGAACCCTCGCTTCCTCCTCGTCCTTCCATTCACATTCACACATCGAGCAGAACCCCGCACCGGTGTCACGGCAGTATTTATTTATTTAGAGCATCGGACCGATTCCCTCACATCAGTGGATCCTCACCTCTTCTGGGATATTATTTGGAAAGTTTCCTCATTTCTTATAAGTAATCTCCAGTGCTCTGTGCGCTCTGTGCGCTCTCTGGCTCAGTCCCGTTCACTGCAGCGATCTGATGATACACGCACAGTGTTAGAAGATATTATTAAAACCTATTAATGACTCGGCACCGTAACTCGGCTGTTAAATCGAATCTGGACCTAATTTGCTTAAAGTTGTTTTATATTTTTTTAATTAAAAGGCTCGTGTGGAGCAGATACGTTGCGCGAGAAAAACTGTTGGTTTTAATGTAAATTATGAATTGGATCAATAATCTGCTGCAGTTCACCACCTCACGTCTGTGTCGCCGTTTTCCCTTCTCCCCAAAACGCTCGTAAGGGAGGGTCTAAGTTTGCGTAGAAATACGCACATTTTCCCGTCAAGTTTGTTTTTATAAATCCCAACGTTGGCGTGAGAAGTGGCGTACGCACGTTTCAGGCCCGTTTTGTGCGTACGCAACGGTTATAAATGAGGCCCCTGGCCTGTTGGCAAGTATCAATTCCACGAAAGGATCTTTAAAAGGCTAAGATCCAGATCATTGACACTTAAGACTGAAAAAGCCCCACTGACAATTCTTGATAATTTTGTTTTGGAGTAAATCTGAAAGAAGCTGATATCTGAACAGCTCGCTCCTGTACCTTGTGTGGTCACACAGAAACGAATGGCCCTGGACCTGTTACTAGCAAGGGTTATGTGTGTGTACTATAATAGGAAGTTCTTGAAAGACATTTTTTCCAAACCACCCCTGGTGGCTGAGTGGCTGGAGCCCTCTCCACCTCTACGTACCATGACATGACATGGCTGTAGACTCTGAAATTACTGAATAGATCACCACGGCTCGGAGGGAGGAAAACATGCCTCATCCCCCCAGCTGATCTGATGCTGGTGATGGGGAAGCTGATGCTGTGGGTGCTGATGCTGCAAAGCTGTTTGCAGAGGACGAAGGAGATGAAGACGATGAGGATGAGGACGGGTTTGCACTGGATGGGATGAAGGTTGAGGGGTACATGAAAACCCCAGTAAGTGGTCACACCGATTTGAACGGTGTGAAAAGAGGGTCTGTTGGGATTTCAAACTTTTTAACTATAGGTTGTGGCTGACAGAATTCTAACAATAAAGATAGGAACAGTTTTAGCTAGATATTATGCCTTCATACAAATGAATTTAATAACCGTTGCTGTTTAGTGCCAATAATGTATCTTTTACTTGTCCTCATACTTAACTTTTGGATATTAAAGCGTAATTCCCTCAGATTCATTAAACTCACATAGAGTTCCAGGAGCTGTCTGATAAAGTTCTCGAGGTTGGACAGAGAGACTTTGTTGACTTCATTTTGTGACATTGTTTGGTTTCGAGGATCCGAATGTTTACACAGTCAGGTTTGTTTTGATATAGCTGAAACATAATATTCTTTGCTTCGCTGGACAACAATTTTTCCCAACATTGCATCTCCAGGTTCAAGGACTTTTATGAAGTCAACAGGTTGCCTAGCAACTATAGCGTCATTGGCAGTGTCTTCCTTTTCACTTCCGTATACCAAAAGCCAGGAGGATGGATTACGCCTGCGCACTTCCGAGGAAGAGGAACAAAGATCTATTGTATAAAATGGACAGATGCCGGATGTTCAGGGCGCTCTGATACAACTAATGTACTGGAAGCCCATTGCTTTGCTGATCATTGTTCATTGCTTCCTAAATAAATTCTTGATTGAGCAAACTGAGTTCGGCTCGTCTTCTCTTAAAGGATAAAAGAACACGTTTTTAACCACCTTAACACAACATGTACACATACTTTATTCTAAAGATAGGTCTCCTTGAAAGAGTCACTTGCAATCACATCTAAAATTATGCATTGTTTGTGTTATGTGTGGATGTAGCAAATACCCATGGTTTTGTCACTTTGCAGCATACTTTGTTAAATAAAACGAGCAAACATAAATTAAACTCAACATAAAGTCCCAGCACTTCCTGCTGGTGTCTGGCTTTGCAGCCCAGTGTCTCTCTCTCAATCTCTGTCCATCTCAGTCCTTGTGTTTCTCCGCTCAGCCAACAGCCCGCGCTAGTTGATCCTCTCGTACAGGTGGAGGGGCTGTCCCAGCCACATCCACTGTGGAGAAACATTGGACTTGTCAAGAAACTAGTCGGAGTGTAAACTGTGCGACTAGCTGAAGTGTTGTGGCCCGGAAATGCACTTGTTTACAAGTTGAAGGGCTAAATATTAGCCGCTGACCCCGAAAACGAATTTTCGTCAGTCGTCGTTTTTTAAAAACACGATAGCTTTGAAAAATACATTTCATTTCAAGTTCCAAAAATGAACAATTGTATCCAAGAAACACAAATTAAATCACAAAATCACAATGTCCTGTTTGAATTTTGGTTCAATCAAATCTCAGTTTCCGTGAAATTTAAAGAATTCCCATTATTTATATTTGATTTGATTTGCAGAAGCACAGTATTTCTTAATATGGCTCACTGGATATAAGAAGCACACATTTTTATGCAATAACAACAAAATCTATGAAAATGTATTTGAGCTTTAGACGAAACATGAATAAATTACAGTGGAAAAGACAGATAAAGGTTCAACGATCTTACCTTGCTGTGATTTCCGTCCATCGCAGAGTTTGGTCCAAAGTCTTGAAAAATTCAGCTGCTGGTCTGATCAAGGAAGCAAGGGAGGTTTTATGTTTGAGACGATTAAAATATGTTTATAAAGAGTCATATAAAAGGCACTCTGACTTTAATCCAAAATACTTAATAAAAAGATCAAAGGATTCAAAGGTCCTTTTATGTGACCATCAAAGGTAAAACCTATAAATGATATAATCAACAAAAAAATATTATATTGATACGCTAAAAGCGTTTAGGTATTCTAATATAATTCTCAATATGATGTAATTTAAAAAAAGCTAATTTTATCCTCTGAATGTCAAATCAATTATATAAATTGTCTTTTATCATAAAGTACACTTGTTGAAAATGATTTTTTTTGATAGTCAAAATTACACCAAGTTCAGTATCAAATGACAATAAATGCATATACATCCACAGACACAGTCACACACCAGGATTGTCTGTTTTCAAGTGGCTTTAAAAACATGACCTCTCAAACATGTATTAATCCCCCCCCCCCCCCGCCCCCCCTCCTAGGAACAGGAAATTACATTTTACAACAGGACTATGCTTTATACTTATTTTCAAATACCACAGCAATATTTACCACCTGCAATGTCCTTTAAACTCAATGATACCGATGTTGTGTTTCACAATTTGCGTGGTTGTTTGGTCAGCTGCACGATTTTTTATCTTGCATTTACAGATTCTGTGCTCTTACTGCATGTTTTAGCCGCACTAGTGAACTTTCGGCTGCTACATTTTAGTACGAACAGTAATTGGAAGAAACAGTCACAAGCTAAAAGGTTTAGCGTATTTTATTACCCTTGTAACTACATCTCAAGGCCATACTTCAGTATACATGCCAGCTGCCACTTGGACAATGTGGCTCTGTGTTGCTGCAAACAGTGGTCTGCAGCACAGGCACGTGCTGGTGAGGGTCCTCTGCATGTTTTGGCAAGAAATCCCAATAAATCTTGGGACTGTAATCCCATGCAAGTATTTGCAAATACCTCATGTTGAGGAAGGTTTAACATTATTTGATAATAGCTCTGTATCTTAGTGGGTGGTTTTTCTAATTTCCCCGTGGGCAATTCTTAATCTTAATACACCTAACGCCATCTGTATGAGATTTCCAAGTGGTAAAACTTAAAGAGAATGTTAGATATATTTATATTTGTCCCACAAACAAGCATCATGGTACAATTTTAAACAAGTTGAAAACAGAGCCAAAAATAAACATTTCCAATGAGAGCATGTATTTATCTTTAACCTTTGATCTTCTTTAATCACACTCCATGCTTGTACTGTTCAGAACAAGCCTGCCATGTCACATTTAACCTTCTCTTCTCCCCACATGGAGAGAGAGAAAAAACGAATTTACATTGTTTGCCTCCAATTTGGAGTGTTACCAGAAAAAATTAATTTGGTCTGAGTAGCCTAATGAGGTTCAATCTGTAGGGACACATGGAAACAGAGACAGAGACACAGCATCTGAATCAGACAAAACACTGATATGCTCCCCGATGGGATATTTCAGTAGTAGCAAAAATAAACCATTTTAATATGAATAGATACAGTGCAAGTGAACAGAAAATGTTCAAAAGCAAATGTGCAAAAAAGACATTTGTGAGGTAAAACCATAGAGGGTAAAACGAGTGAGACTGACACGCTGGGCTCTTTAGTGACACTACCTGGTAGAAGAATGCACTGCATGGTGATTCGACACTGACCTTAATTTATCTCCCTGGGTTTTCTGTGCCATTTATAATCTCATACATGACTTCACCACTGAAGGCATATAGGCCTATAATAATGTTTATAAACTATCAATAAAGCAATATTCAAACGTCCATGTTCATAAAGCCAGACATCAACACCAAGGCATGGCTCAGAACAAACACTGAAAATGTGGCTATTGATTTTTATTGGTTCCACATAGACATCGATTATTTGTCAATACAAGCAATGCGAGCTTTGGACTTAAATTCAGGTTAAACCCTGAAGTCCCACAGACCTTTATATGTTTGTATGCTGATAAAAATCACTGTGGTCACTGTATATGTAGTGTTTGGCAAATAACATTTTTTTCACTGAATAGAGTTCATGGCCTCCATAATAGTTTATTATGACATAACTATGAAACGTATCTCTCTCTCTCTCTCTCTCTCTCTCTCTCTCTCTCTCTCTCTCTCTCTCTCTCTCTCTCTCTCTCTCTCTCTCTCTCTCTCTCTCTCTCTCTCTCATAGAGAGCGGCCGACCTGCAGTGTCACTAAATAGGGAAGTGACAGGTTTACTGTTGCAACACGAGAGTGTTTAAAGCGCACCCCCCGACACCCACACCCTCATACCTAGGAACAAACATTACCATACAGGCTTCTAGTTAAAGGCTTGCTGCTCATTATTTAACAGAGTTTACTTATAGTTGTCAAATGTGCCACAGGTGAGGAAAGAACATATGTCCTTATTTTAAGAGTGAATGTAAACCCCACTTTACTGTATCGAGCCACAGTAAGAAGCTGTATGATTAGTGAGTGAAGCAGAGTTAGAATAACATTGAATTAAAGAATGCCAAAAAAATGTATTAGAATTCACAACAGCAGACTGGTTGAGTTGATTATTTAAATCGGTATATTAGTATTTCCTGATTTTGTTCTTAAAGGATAAAGAAAAGCTGAATATATTATCCCTCTGTTCTCCATAGGCTTAGAGGTGAATTTGTCAGATATACCTGCATGTACTTGGAAGAACTTAAAGGTCACCATAGAGGAACATGAAAAAACACGTAGAAGCCTGTGAGCCACGTATTAGAGACACTGTGGGATATAAATTCTGATCATTACAGATATTTCCCGGACACAATGCAGAAAATAGAATAATAACGTTTAACTTCAGTTTGCTCAGACTAAAAGAAGGAAATAGTGATGAATAAGGAGAAAGAGAGAGCGAGAGAAGAGTGAGAGAGAGAGGCCTCGTGACCTACCTGAGCTGTGGTTCAACAAGTTCCTAAGCCTGTTGTAACTTGTTAGTTAACCAGGTAAACGCAGGTCACTGTTTGACCTTTAACATATCGGAGAATGTTTCCGTTCACACACACACACACACACAAACACACAAGAATTTTTGAATTTGAAAACAATTTGTCAATCTTTTTCCACTACCATAGAAAAAAACCTGTACTGTGTTTCTCATGGGAATGAGCAGGTAATCCAGTCCTTAAAGGGACTCTTACCTTTGTTGCATTTTTACACTTTTTGTGGATAAGGTTAAATTGGTATTAATAAGGTAATGACACTCTAAAATGCAAGACAGACCCACCAGGAGTTAAAGCAAACAATTATTTCACTCTCGTAATATTTAGTGAAAACTTCAACCAATAAAATTCTTCGGACCGAAGGACCTTATTGGCCGACAGACCTGTCTGTTTGCTGCATGGAAACAGACAGGAAGCCCGTCTGCTTCTTCTGGCGCATTCGGGCCCGCATCATCAAGGCGCGTCCTCAACTATAGGGTTTGTTTTGATTCCACGGCAGACAGTAGCGAGTAGCGACCGTATCGACCGTAGCGACTGACGATGGCAGACCAAAGTGGTCCACGGCGTACTGAAACAGCCGCTCCCAGGGGGAAAAACAAAAGAAAAAACACCGCGGATGGGAACGAGGGGGTGGGGCATTGGAGGAAGGCGGGATGATTCGAATGTGCTGTAATTCTCAAATGCAACAAAGGTAAGAGTCCCTTTAATGTAAACATAACTTCTAAAGTTTGGCAGGCTGTCGTGTTGGCAGGACTTCAATCACCTATTCACTGCACAATATCTTACACTATGTAAATTTGATTTTATATTCAATTCCTTAAAACAATTAAACACTGTGCTTTTTTGTTATAGAAAATTCTCCATTGAATACTGCAGGAGATGAAAAACTAAGAATGAAAAGCTATAAAGCTAGATACATGTTTTTCAGCACTTGGATAAACCATGACCTGGATGACTGAGAATCTCCACACACACCAGCTCGGTTACTGGGTCATGACAAAAGAGTAAGAGTTTAAAATTTCACTTTAGTCTCTTTTCTGAGAGCCGTCAAACTCAAATGAGTGAACGCTTGTGTTGCCAGAACTTCTCAGCTAATGAATTCTTACTGTTTGACCTGACAGTCATCACTAACTCTTCCTGGAACATATAAGTACTGTTGCTGTGAACAGCCTTTAGGAAACTTCAACAGACTCCCCTAGCTTTTGGGTTGCCCTTACATCCATTGATGATTGTTTAAGTGTTTAAAAAGCGCCATTTAATTGAAAAATCATTTATCTGATGCAGACTGAGACTGATTGGTCGACCATATGTATCTATGGGACCTTCCTACTACGACTCCATCTCCTGATTGCTGCTGTACAGACTCCGGCTCCAAAAGGCTCAAGAGGACAGTGTTTGTTTCTGCGATATATTGGCTTCATTCCTGGATAGCAGCAGGAAGTGGAGACATGTCATCCATCTTTACATGATATAAGATTTGAATGTGTCCAGTTTTGGGCTCAGCTAAGCCAACCTGTCGCTGGCTATAGCCTTATATCAAAGTCTTAGCAAAATCTTCTTTCCAAATGTCAGACTTTTCCTTTTGTTCCTCAACGTGTGCTTGTGTCGAAATTTGTTCATATGAAGTCAGAGTTTCTCCTACATGACCTGAGATGAGTGTTGATCTATCACTCTGCAGCTCACTGTCTCTTGTTGCCCCTCATGCCTTGCTGCTGTCTCTGTCGCCCCAGGGTGTTCTTCTATGTCCCTCTTCCAATCTGCTATCCCTGGAACTTTAGTGGCTGAGGTGTGTTGTGGTGCGGGCAGGCTAGCGTTCGGTTAAAGTCAGCCCAGGTAAAGGTCAGAGCAGAGCAACGACTCACAGAGAGGGGAGAATAAATCTCTCAGTCTGACAGCGTAAATTTTGGGGACAGTTTAACAGCTTGCTGAAAGAGGCGGTGAAGGCGTGTCAAGGTGTATGTTTGTAAAGGAATGCCGAGGGAATACTCATGCTGTCAGTTGAATAGACTCTGTGCCAAGTTAACTTCACACGCATGCACATCTTTCTTTCTAGGAATTTGTTTTGTCCTGTCAAGCACTTCAGATGAATCTGCTCAATTTAAAAAATAAAACAGGTTTTCATTCAACATTTTCAACAGCTGAGGAACAATGATGACAATTGAAGTCGAATGTATCAAACTGCTTGACACAGTCATATAGATTTAGAGAACCTGTGCAGCCAGGTGTGATTGTGACATGTGAAATGCAAAATATCCCAAGCATCAGGCCAAATGTATCACAAGGCATGATACGTCTACTTCAGAGCTTGTAAAAGGAAAGCAAGTTGATGAAATATTACCTGAACAGTGGATGACAACAAAGAGATTGGTGGTTTTTACAGAACTTATGCTGATTAAAAAAAATAGAGCAACACACCCATGAACACATGTGGATAGTACATACTATGCAATAGTTAGTAGACAATATCTCAACAGTTGTATGTATAGTGTATGTGTAACTGCTGGAGGTTATGGCGTTGTGTGAGGGCCAGACTTCAATTCATGAAAAGGGCCAGACCATGAATATCTTTGTAGGCCATCTCTGCTTATTCTGACAAAAAGAGCCAAATAACCAAATCCTCAACTGATGAGCGAGTAAACGTAATAATAGAGAGGCTGAAATACAGAAATAAGACAAGCTTTGGAGATACCAGGTGTCAGGATGAGCTCCACGTTCATCCACATGAGGCTAAAGGTCTCCACACGTTACACTGCGCGAATGCATAGAGCAACACGTCCTCTTTACTTTCAATTTCATTCTAAAAAGAATGAAATAATCTATCTACACGATTAAAAGTCTCAACCCACAAGATTATGTGTGTACATATAGAAATGTATATTTTAAAGTATTCGGCTATATCTAAAGTATACATTACAAAACAGACTCCAAAAACCTGTGCAAATAGTTTACAAATGGAAATGTAAGATTTAAGTACAAGTACCTCAAAGTAAAAATGTGGAATATGGCCACTAAATGCAAAAAAGCAGGCTTCCTGTTGCGTTTTTCAAATTGCTTTTTTGTTTGTCTGGTCATGATACACTCTGGACATGTGTATCGATTTTTGTGAACATCGGTCAATGTGAACATGTTCCCTTGTATGTCGGTAAGAATAATTTATAATATATAATAATAATAATAATCCTTACAATTTCAAAAGGGCCCCACTGTCTGTCAGTCTATCGATACACAGGTCTATCTATACACATGTCTGTCATGACCAGACAAACAAAAACTTATATTGGTGCAATTTGAAAAACGCAACAGGAAGCCTGCTATTTGGCATTTAGTGCCCATTTTGGCCATATTCCACATTTTTACTTTGAGGTACTTGTACCAGGGCTTACATCAGATCAACTTCAAATTGAGATGAATAATAATCCTTACAATTTCAATAGGGCCTTACCTGTCAGTGCCTGTCAGTGCTCGGGCCCTAATAAAGTTGACTATGACTATGGAGGCCTAAATGTGTCCTGTACTCAGATTTTGTGTAATTTAAACATTAAATATTACATATGTTTATTAACATAACACCCTGTTACACATTTTACTGCTGTGTAAGTGGCATTGTTCATTTTAATGCGTACAGCGGCATCTTTGTAATCGGTCTCAAAGCGTTTGGATAAGTCCTCACATGTTGTGATGTTGTTCCAACCTCAAGTATCGTTGAACTGCCTTAAGCAACGTTCAGTATAAACATGTGAAGGAGCATCACCCCCCACACACACTTACATATACATGCACACACATGCACACATCTGCCTTTTAAGGTCAGGAATCAGGACCAAAATTGAATGCAGCGCTCTGTACTGCATTGCTACACACAGGCTCATTCATGTCCTGCTGCAGAATTCAACTCCTGGTCGTCATATGAAGACCCGAAGCAGCGAGAGCGTGACCCAGTTTGTGTCACCCAGCGCCGGCCACCTCTCAATGAACGCTGGTGTTTGTGAGAATCATACTACATGTTTATCTATCGCAGGATTGTTTGCTGATTGTGTAGCGGCAATACTGAGCCAATCACCCTGTTATTATCAGTGGAAGCTTAGATAACAGCCTCATTTAATAAGATATGGCAACGACTGTGTATATTAGGCAGTGAGAGCACAGCACATGGGTCAGTAGGATGATTTTCTTAACTGCATTTTCCCAAAAGAACATTTGCAAGAATACGTGGAGGAAGTGTGAAGTGTTTCTTAATGAGCAACAATATAGAGTTTTGTTAAATAAATGCGGCAAAAGGAGCTAAAGTGAGACCTGCTGCTGATGTAAAAGTCTCTGATATTTCAGCGGTTAAAATGTATGCAAACAGTTTTATTATTCATCCAAAGTTGCTGCAATGAGATAATGTTATAAGAATGCTCTAATCAGTGGATCCCTCTTTTGTGTGTGTTCATCTGAGGTGCTTTGCCATTAAAAGGTTTGGAGACCTGCTGTCAAATACAAACAGGAAGACCCTCGGAAAAAACATGAACAATTGTGTGCATGCGATAATGGGACACACAGCATCTCTGGAGAGAATACACACTTTCTCTCTCCATCTTTACAACTGATTATCCTGTTTGTATTATCCTTGCCTGAGGTGCTTCATCTCAATATCAGGTAGAAGTTAAATAGAGTCAAATTCTGATGTGCAGTCTTTAAAAGGAACAAACTCAGCTGTTATGATAAACGTTTTGACAATCACAGGAAGACAAAGAACAGCAGTCGAGGAAAGTGTATTTACTCTGGTACTGCATTTGAGTACCATTTTCCTTCAGTAATTAATGATGAATATTCTAAAAAAAAGGCAAAGCGTTTAATTGTTTTTAAATTTACATAGCGTAAGATATTGTGCAATGAATAGGTGGTTGAAGTCCTGCCAACACGACAGCCTGCCAAACTTTAGCAGTTATATTAACATTAAGGATTGGATTACCTTCTCATTCCCATGAGAAACTAAGCACAGGAAGAAAATGGACAAAGTCTTGTGTACTTTTATATATTTGGATTTTACATACTGGATGATTTAACATGAAACCTATTGTTAGAGAACAACCCAGTAGTTTCCAACCTTGGCTTCTGACACATTACACAAATTATAGTGTGGGACACACTTAACTTGTCTAGGAGTTATTAAAACCCTTCAGCCACTAGTCATCTTTTCCCCTTAACTTCTAACAGGGTTTGTGTCAAATTATTGTTCAAATTTGAGAACACATTTCTGTCAGAACTCTGTTTATTTTTTCTTTCCACTCTCATTTATCATCCCACAACCCCTCACATTTAACTGGTGTCCCTTTATATACACATGTACTTCAAACTAGCGCCACCTGCAGCAGCTCCAACAGCAACATGCTGCTAACACACTGATGCCTCAGTATTAGTCATCTAATTGTGTTATTCAGAATAATGTCAGAGGAAAGTCACATGTATTTTACTGTAATACTACAATTTGCTGCTACTACTTATGGTACTTTTACTTAGGCATTGTTTTTCATGCAGGACTTTTACTAGTAGTGAAGTATAGAGGAACGATCTGAGTACTTCTACCAGCTCAGGTGAAGCCTACACACAGAGACACTTACCACATCCGGTTTCTCCTGTCAAAATAAAACATTTAAAATAACTTTATAGCGATATAGTTCAGTCGAGTTGAGTGGACACTATATTAATTCAGTGAAGAATGTAGTGAATTAGATTCAATGTCATAGTGGTAACTTTTATTTAAGTACATCTAGCCATAATTCGACAACTGCTACAAGTAGATTAAAATAATACATATAAATGATTGTTATAGTCAATGTTTGCAGTTTCTTGTATCAGTACTGAATTTCATATTAAAATGAGTGTTAAACAAATACAATGACATGTGCTTTAACTATTAACTGTATGAACACTCTCAAGTAAATTTAAAATATATATATATGCTGTGCTTCAGCCAAAGAGCATTAGACACATCTGGGCCACAGCTGGATCCCCCCCACATTAAACGCATGTGTATGAATAAAAGCTGTAGCACATGTAAAATGTGTTATTAATCTTACAATAGGCTTTTCTATTGTACTGTTATTTGTGGGGTGTTCCCAGTCTTTTCAGTATCATACACGTTGCTGGTGGTATTTTATTTTTAGTCTGGAGGAACCTCTCTGCTTCCGGTATGGTCCGGGCTCACGGCCGCTGCCTTGCCTTGTCTCCTCGGTGTGAAGCCCCGCCGTCGCCCTGTCGAGTCATCGCTGGAGAAGAGCCCGGAGCGGACGGAGCGGACCAGCCGCCGTCTGATGGCTTGAGAACCGGGGGAAGAAGTGTGGACACGTCGGATTATCGCTCTCTCTCTCTCTCTCTCTCTCTCTCTCAAACACACACACACACATAAACCCAGCCAGGGACAGTGGCAGCAGCTGGACTGGATGTGGATGAAGTCATGAGCGGAGTGTGAGACAGGCTGTTGCCGCTCGGTAGCGGCTGCGACCCGGGCACCGACAGCACGGAGGCAGCCTGGAAGAGCCGACTCGGCTCCTCTCTCTCCCCGGTGGGAGGTGTCTGCTGGCCCGCTGTGCCGCCTCCCCCCGCCCGGACCTTCTAATGAGGACACGGATATAACTGAGGGGGACATTTTTTATCTGTAAATATCGTCTTTTTTTCTCTGTCTTCTTTTAAAGCAACCAACTGTGGCTTTAATGTGACGCACTACCAGACATTAGCTCTGTGTCGGAGCAGACCCCCCCCCTGCGGAGGACTTCAGGGCTTCTTCATCAAGTTTCCTCCCGCAACGAGCTCCCCACCGAGGTAAGAGGGACATCTTTATCTTTCTATTCGTCAGGACTGTTCAGTAGAAGAGGTTGTGTCTGTCTGTGTGTTGTCTTGTTTCGGAGGTGAAGTGAGCTGCACAGCCCGGGTCTCTGGAGTTTCCATCCGGCAGCAGCGAGCCCCTCACTCCGCGATGTGCTCGGGTCACTTAGCAGAAGACCCGTCACAGCCCAGCGAGGCACTTTCATTATGATCTTGAATATGAAATCATAACTTCATTTAACACAAGGGAACCTATACTTCCCGAAACTACCTGTGCACCTATGGTTTCCTGTCTCTTTACTTTTTGGTTTCCCCCCCTGGGCTGTTTTTGAAATACAATATTTCAGTTCTCCAGGTTTTAAGGAGTCAGGTTAATTAAAGACATTTGACTAATTTCTAATTTAAAATTCAAAACTCATTTGTGTTCTGTTTTAATAGCCAGTCAGCTACTTCTTTTTTAGAACAACAATCAATTTTTGCTATTTAGCCTTAATTTAGCCTTTGTTTAGCTTTAATTGAGCTTTTAGCTCGAATATAAATGTTAGTTCTATTAGGCAGGAGGTTAGAATACGATTAAAACTTGGAAATTTGTAATTTTTTCGAGTATTTTACATTAAGTTAAGATTTTATAAATAATAAATTTTTAATTTGTAGTGATATAGCTCGTTTATGCTAGCAAGGCTTATTTCAGGTTGAACTAATAAGTCATCAATGACAACTGTGACAAAAGTAATAATTACCTGTTACATCCAAATAAGCTTTTATTTACTTAATATCAAATACTAATGTTGTACATTTGGCCTTAAAATCACAGTTTGTTGTAGACTATTAAACAGAAAAGTATCTAATATGCATGCTCTTTTTCGTGATGCCCTTATATTAATCCGGTAGAGGCAAGGTTTTTTATTTATTTATTAATTTGTTTAAACTAACAGTACCCTGGCCTGTAGCTGTTGTGAAGTCACTGTAAAAACATCTCTTCATGGCTCATTTCTTAAATAAGCTACATGTCATAATCACAGCCGCAGAATGACAGATGTTTTATTTAGCCGCATTAAGTTTAATTTATCTCTCAGTGGGATTGTGAGGTTGAGTTTAACCTCAAATTATAAACAGTCTGATGATGGGTCTGCAGGTATCAGGTCTTATACACGTTCAGGCACTGGGGTCACACAGCTGTCCAGGGAAATGTTGAGATCTGAAGGGATTCTCTTTGTGATTTACATGAAACACAACCTGTAAACCACTTCACAGACTTCCACTGTCGGTCATCATCAGTCTCTTCAGTTGGTGTCGTGGTGTAATGCATTACCTCATTGATCACTGTAGGTCCCTTCGTCACTGTGTACACCTGGACTGGAAGCTGAGACATCTGGTTGAGTGAAAAGACTTCTTTAAAAAAACCTGCAGGGCAGCCAGGTGCCGTCACATGCAAAAACAGATCCAGGCTCCATAATCTGAGGGATTTCAGACCTTTTTTAATAACTATTCATAAATTATCAATACATACATGATAAAATGGCACAGGAAGCTGCAGAGGTGAGATTTTATTTTGAAAAGATCGTAATTATATACTTCTTGTTGGCCCTAAGGCACATATACCTAGTGTGACCTCTTCAGTACTAATCCTTCACCCACTTCTCTTGTTTGAGACAATAAACTGTATCCTGTGGGGTCACATCAATCTCTGGTGTTGTGAATGGTCAATATGTAAGAAAGTATGAGGCACAAATTTTACTGAAAGTTTAAAGTGTTGTCAGAAAAACAGCAAGTTTCATATTAAATGCAAAAACAACATCAGAGAACAAGTTGTATTTCTTGTATCCACGGTTGTTGTTATATGAAGTGGTCACAACTGGGTTGACTGGAAGGAGAGTGGTTTAGGATTTCAGTTTACTAACTCAGTTTCTTAGTGCAATTTTAATTCATATTAAGCCAATTTCATTAAAGATCCTTTATAGACGATTAAAGAAAATGCAACTGTTATTCTGCACATTTCTTGCTTAACAGGTTTTTTTTGGGGATCAGTGTTGATGAGACTTATGAGCTTGTTTGGAACATGAATGATTTCTAACATCATACAATAAAGCTGCTCTTGCTCCTCTGTGCTACCAGGATTACACAGTAAGAGTTATCCATAGGATCTAATGTCACGCAAATTGCAAATTCAGCAATGCATATTTCTTGTCTCCGTTTTAAGTTTTCTGTAATCTAATATGCAATATTCACGTTACACTGTCCTCAGATATGAATTCAGTGTCTGTGCAGTGGTTCTATCTCTGTCGCTCCCCACCTCTTTCCTGTGAAGCTGCTGAATTGCCATGGAGTAGCCTAACCTTGGGTCAGCCAGGCTGTTGTGACTTTGGGCTAAATTTGGAACGTGGAGCAATTAGGCGCACACTCTTTTGCTCCACTCCACTGCGTTAACTACACTGGGGCGATTAGTGGGGGAAACACTGAGGTGGGATGTGGATCTCTATGTTGTCACTGAGCTTGAGTCTTAGATGTAAGATCATACCAAGCTCAACACCATTCAACCGTTCACCGACTTGTGAGACAAAAGTTGGTCTGTATCTGGAATCATCAATTAATTCCCTTATTAAAGTTACAATTTATTGTATGATGTGAGAAACTAAGCTTTGTCATTTAGTGATTTACACATTTTATACCACCCAAATTTTTTTGAAATGAACATTCAACTAAAGAATCTGGTCAGAGAAAGGGAGAGATTATCTAACTGTAACACAACTTATGGCAGAGCTTGGCTTGTGTTCATTTCCCACCCTGCTTCTGTCACTCATATCACTGGTCATGAGCCAGATGGTGGTAAAATATCTCAGGATATGACAGCTTGTATTTTATACTAGACACTTTGGCAGGCAACCAAATATTATTTATGAGTCACATAAAGTTGGTTGGGTCAATGACGTTGTCAATTGAGGGGGGAATTTTGTGATATATGCTCTGATGCATTAAGAGTATATAGTTAAATCTTTCTGCTCTTTTTTCTCTCTTTTTATTCAACAGCAAAAAGAACAGCTAGAGATCCAAGCTGTGCCAGGCCAGGCCAGGCCAGGCTAGGCCAGGCTAGCATTCTGTCTGGCCTCACCAGCTTCCTGCCCTCGGTGAGCGGAGGAGGCTTCAGCCAGCTCAGTCAAGTCAAGCTGTAAACGATTGGATTCCTACTTTCATCTTAGCCTTCAGGAGGCCACACTGGTCTGTGAGATCTCCATTTCTCCCATGTCACGGTGGTTGCTCTCTGGATATTGGAAGCAGAATGGATTCAGGTGTTAATTTGACAGGTGTCACATCATTGCAGTGCTTGCACTCTCCCTCCTCGGACTGCCTCTCGTCCCCTCCCTCCCCAATCTTCAAGAGAAAGCCCCTGAGCCCCCCCTGGGGCTTCCCTGAGCCCTGTACAGAAAGGCCTAACAGGAACTGTCAGTTGTCTTGTTGAAACAAGTTGACATTGCAAAGGGGAAGTAGAGTTAATAAATTCTTGATAAAAAAATCTACAGACCACAACAAAGATTACTGTCGTCGATGATATATTTTTTTGTAACCTCACCACTTTGCTTCTACTTTGATCAGAGGTTTTCACTTCAAAAAGGAGCTTGCTGGTCAAGATTTGCACCCACAACCAGTTTACAAATAGGTTAATGTGAAAAAAAAAAAAATCCTTATTTATACATAAAGAATTTTTTTATATTTCTTTGGGTCTAAGCATCAGGCGGAATGTCTGAAAGCAATAGCAGCAGTAAAGCGGTGATATTCATTGCCCCAGCATCCCCTCCTCCCTCTTCCTCCGCCTGTCCATCCCCGCAGACCCCTCAAAAGAATGTGAACGGCTCTTCCAGTTCAGACTCGCAGTTGTTGGTGGAGAAGCTCGATGGTGTACCGGAGGTCCGACGCCGGCGCCACACGATGGATAGAGACTCTAAAACAGCTGAGCACCGCTTCTTCCGTCGCAGCGTCATCTGTGACTCCAACGCCACAGCTTTAGACCTGCCCAGCAAAGCAGCTGTGATCCTCACCTCACCTCCAGACTGTGAAGGGTTGCCCATCTTCCTCACGCCACAGCTCTTAGGGCCTGGACCTGGGGTGCAGGATGATGAGGTTGAGAGAGGTTCCTATTTGCAAAGCAATACCCGTCATCCTTGTCTTGGGGTTAGTGGGGCTGTTGAAGAAGGGCCTGTAGAAATCACTGAGAAAGATCTAACAGAAGGCAGTGTCACGGTTCCAGTTCCCACCATTAGCAGTGTGGAACATACAGATGGGGCAGAGAAAGTGTCCAGCCCGACAGTATTGGATGTTTCAGACATCACAGCAGTCAAACAGCCTGATGTAACATTAACTCCCAGAGGGTCCAAGAACACACAACAGGTGGCAAAAGGTGAAAACGTGATTGAACATGTAGAAGAGAGCAGCGTTAGTAGTCGAGCCGGAGAGAAGGAGAGGGAGACGGAGGAGGAGAGGGGTCTAGCAAAAGCACGAGCAGAGCTGAGAGAAGCTGAGAAACGAGTGCAGGATGATATAGAGGAGGTAGAGACAAAAGCTGTGGGGACTTCATCGGATGGACGCTTCCTGAAATTTGACATCGAGATTGGAAGAGGCTCTTTCAAGACAGTCTACAAAGGACTAGATACGGAGACGACGGTGGAAGTGGCGTGGTGTGAACTCCAGGTAAGACTCGTACAACTGTCACCTCTGCACTGTTTATTTTCCTGTTTATGTAGCTACGTCTTTAATATCATCTTTTGTTCCTTCCTGAGGGGTTTAAATTTAATCCAGGTTTTATGGCTACTAATATTGACTTCTTGCAAATCAAACTGCTTTCCTGTATAAAGGTTCACAAAATGAAATCACAACCAGATTGATAGTGCAATAGATAGATAGATAGATAGATAGATAGATAGATAGATAGATAGATAGATAGATAGATAGATAGATAGATAGATAGATAGATAGAGTACTTTATTCATCCCCGAAGGGAAATTAAGTTGTCATAGCAGCCGGTATATTTGAATACAATTAAATACAATACAATACAATAGAATAAAATTAAAAGGTAGAAAGAATAAAAAAACAGAAGCACAAGATAAAAATACAATAAAATAGGTAGATAAGGTGCATTGGCAAGATGATGGTAAAAGTACTGATGATATGATGGTAATGGTATTGTTAGACAGTATATAAGTATAGTACAGTATATATAGTATATAATATAACATAATATATATTTATATATGATAGTAATTATACCAATATAAAAGCAGTATATGGTAATAATGGCAGCAACAGTATATATAATAATAATAGTAATGGTGATATAATAATAGTAATTATAACATGTACACATAAATAAATACTGTTGCAGATTACATTCTTGGTTAAATTGCATATGTTCGGTGCTTTTTTTTTGCTGCATTTTATTTGAGAAGGGCAACAGTCCCACCAACAGTTGGTAAAGTGCAAGACGAGGGAAACATTTACCTAATGTTTCCTATCAACATGGTGTTTGTGTGTAATTTAAAACAGCAGCAATGAGGAAGTTCATGTTCAACTTTCTCTTTCCATATTTATTTTAGTTTGCATTCTCTTGGGATTTGATTGAACAATTCTTCTGAAGCTGTGTGTGTTAAGTTAAGTTTGTGTTTTACTGAGAGGAAATATGAATCCTGTGATAGTACCATTATAATAGCTTACACAGTTGTTGGGGCAGTGTATAGCTCACCTGGTAGAGCTGCCTCCACAACGAGGAAAGGCCTCAACCTGCAGATGTCCGGGTTTGATTCCAACCGCGGCCATTGATGCAAGTCCTCTCTCTCTATCCCCCGTTTCACAGCTTACTCTTTTTTTCCAACTGTTGTTTTTCTCCCATTGATGATGGCTTCACTCTCTGGGTCAGTCATGATAGAGATGAGTCTTCATGGTCTAGTTTGTTGCAAGATTAATGCTCAGGAGGCCTCATTGTTTGAAAATACATGGTTGTTAAAATTCTACTGCATATACCTTGGACCATATTTATATTTCTATAATGTTGAAACAGCTGTGAGATGCAGAATGACAGTTTTTATCTATCAGTGGTTACTTACGAGCATAACCAACAGAAGAATCTAACAAACTGAGGAGGTATGGTGCTGCCCATGCCCTTCTTTTCTTCTTACTCATGGTTTTGTTTGTTCATTACTACATCCTTTCAGTTACCCCACTCTGATTTATACATGTGAACGGATGCTGCAGTGAATCATATTACCACTAACGCACGTTGCACAAATGGGTATCGAATGAGGAAGAGGATGCTGAACAATCAAAGCCTGAATACTTCGGTTTTAATTTCTGATGACTGTGGCGGTCTGACGTGCTGGAAATCCAACCTCATAAATCTTAGATTTGTAGAATGTTGATGATTAGATCTCAAGGTTATGACTAGAAACATCTTGGCCAAAAATCCCCTTGACTTTCTGTGAAACTCTGTTGAACTGACAGTAAGTGAAACTGTTGACTTTCTCACATACATCTACAGGGCAGATGAGGTCCCAGCTGCTCCTGTATTGTTTCTCTGTGGCTTGAACAAGATTGGGAGTTGCCCAGCGCGCCCTATCAGCTTTGATTCTCGGCCTGTAGATAAATACAGGTTCAGAAAAAGGTGAAACATGAGACAGGATGGCACTCAGCTCACCAAAGATTGCTGCTGCTACAATATGCTTCACTGATGCAACTTCTGCACTGTGTGTCAAAGAGGTACAGAGAGTGTGAGCATGAGACGAGCAGAGGAGTGTAAAGCAGTTCGTTTGCTGGTGACAGAAAGTGAAGATTGTCTTTGCTGCTCGTCTTGTTGACAAGGAAGCACAGAGACAGTGGTGCGTCCATTAGTTGCCGATGTAGAATAACAGTCTCAGGCAGTCATAAGACTCTCAGGGTGGTGAGCAGAGATTTTAGCGAAGGGAGAAAACAGTAACGTGGACTCACGTGGAACTGCTTGCCCTGATGAGACACTGAGCCAGAGGAAAACATCTGTTAATAGGATATTTAATGTGTTGTTAGGACATTTAAGGGACAGATGATGACATAATTGGCCACATGCTGGGAGTTAATTGTTATACGTCAGAAATTGAGCAAAGAAATTACATTTTTTCCTTGTTTAGTAAAAGTCGTGGGTAACCCCAACTAGTAATTGTGTTTATTCTTCTGAACATGATCTTGTGTTCTTTCTATGACTGATTGTTTGATTAATTACAACCCTAGAGAGTCAACACGGTGAGTCGTATGATCAAATGTTTTCTTTGCTAATCTGTGCTTGTGTATATATCTCAGTGTGCAAAATATTTCCTGTGTGAATGTGGGTTGTGTTTCCTGTCATCTCCATCACACGTGCTTCTGTATTCATCACCTAAAAACTGCTTTGCTTGATTCCCAGCGGCAGGGAAATGCAAGTTTGTTTATAAGAAAACACAGACGTCAACCCTCTGTGGAGTTTCCTCTGTCCGACACACATGACTCTTTCTCTCTTTATAAGCATGTAGAGACAAGTACTTTTCTATGGTGTATAGACCTAATCCTTTCTGTGCATATGACGGATAGAAAAGATAGCTGAGCATCTGCTGACATGTGGCAGAATGCTGGGAGTAAAGTTACATACACAGGCACAGACACACAGACACACACCACAACCAATCACAATCACTCACTGGGTGGGCAGGGCAACTGGAGATCTGTGGGAGTCAGGATCATCTGGAACTTGTCTGAATGTGTGTTTGTAGTGTGTGTGTTTGCATCCCATTGTGCCATTTCAATATGTTTTTTTTTAAGGTGCTGTTAAATATAGATAGATAAAATAAGGTTAACTTTTGTTTCATGAGGAATCTAGAGATGTATGGAACCAGAGCAGCAGGAGGTGGGGGAGATGGACAGAGATAGAGCAGATAGTTTGCTTAAGCTTTAGTGAAGGAAAAGATTGATGAATTGATGGAAAGGGTGGAGAAAGACGAGGAAGGTCACCTGGTAGCTTATCTTAAGGTGCCTTGTCAGACTGGATGGCAGTTGATGGATGTGAAGGGAGATGCTGACGCAGTTCTGGACTGTTTGAAAACAGACAAAGGGAAACATTTTGGATCAGTTTAATCTTGATACACTAATCTAGAAAAATGTTCAATGATAACAGCAGTTACATACAGTGTTTAACAGTATCATATTATGCGAAAGGCTTAACTTGTCTTGAAAGTATGTGGGGGAAATTGCAGAGGGCCTTGTGTTAGTAAAACTTGTTGTGTTTGTACTGTCAATGGCACAAAACCAAGTTTTTGAGTATCTCTGTCTTTGTAGCTTATGAAAGTGGTGAAATAATTCTGAGATGAAACCATCAGCTGTTCTGATCACACACACAATCAGGATAACTCTAGAAACTGAGATAATATTAGTAGCACAAGTCAACTGAGAGGTAAAAAGAAAGTATAGAGGGAATAGGGAGAACCGTTGCCTTATGAGAGGGCAGAGGTGGAAGTTCAAAGTTCAGCCTGTTAAATCAGAGGTGATCATTAGGGGCCTTCCCCACATTCAACCACTTCTGGCAGAAGCAGTGAAGCTAAGAGCAACCTGGATAAAAGATTGAAGAAGTTGCAAAAAAAACAAAGATGCATTGGCGAACAGGAGCATGGGGTTAGAGGAAGAGGGAGGTGAATGTTGGAGTTCACTAAGAGAACAGAGAAATGGGAAATGTAGGGGGAGAACAAAT
Source organism: Limanda limanda (assembly GCF_963576545.1). Taxonomy (NCBI): domain Eukaryota; kingdom Metazoa; phylum Chordata; class Actinopteri; order Pleuronectiformes; family Pleuronectidae; genus Limanda; species Limanda limanda. The sequence goes on from NC_083636.1 coordinate 15,115,228, forward strand.
GGGAGAAAAAAGACAAAGTATATAGGGGGAGGATGAGGGAGAAGTGGGAGTGGAGCAGAGAAACTAAAGAAGAAAAAGAAGAGGGAGCCCTGTGTGTGTGTGTCTTTTTGTGTGTGTGTCTGTGTGCGTGTGTGAGTGAGTGTGTGACCTTAGGCTCTCCGCTCTATTGGCAGTCAAAGACCCTGAAATTTCTCTCCCAACAGCAACACAAGGAGGATTAGCCCCCACCCCACAAACGTATACAAGCCCACACACACGCTTGTGGGGCTCCCTCAATAAAGTTTATTCATCACTCCTATAAACTACTACTATAAATCAGTTTCTAACTAGTATAGACCTCAGACAGCTCTGTTGGCAATATGTGATTTTTTTGTTTAAAGTCATCTAAAATCGTATGTGCATTTTATTTAACAATCTCACTCTTGTTTTATTTCAGTAATTCGTATCGCTGTAGTATCATAAGGTACACAAAATTAAATCTTTCACCTACATATGGCCCACAGAATCCTATACCAGCCTGAAATCTGTCCACGTGTTGGTGTAAGGATGGATGGAGGGGAACAGATCCTGTTTGAGGCCCAAAATGAAAAGGGAGCAAGAGGGAGAAAGAGCATATTAAGATGTTTGTCAGGATTGTTTATACCAGGCATTTACGAAGTGTTTATTTCCTAAAGCCACTCTTCCTGAACAGTGAATTCTCTGTTGCACTTTAACTCTGCGTATTACACGGCTTTGCCTTAACAGACTAGTATTTGTATACATTCTTATATGGTCTTGGAAAAAATTAACTCTTTCCAAAAATAGCATTTGACGTATTACAGACGTTGGAAATTGTGATGTTTAACATCCAAACATTTTGAATAGGAGATGATATACATGAGTACACGTGTATGAAAGAGAGGGAACTTTTTTTTGTTGCAGAAAGATAAATATTCCCAGATTACTGCAGGGCAGCAGAGCTGAGGTGAAACGGTGAGACTTTCAGAGGTTCAAATTTCCCTGACAAAACAGTAAACTGCAGCTGTGTCGAGCCTTAAGCAAAAGCAGGTTCTCGCTGCTGATTGATTCTGAAATGGCTTTAAAGTAACCCCCAAAAATACACACACATAGTGAAAAACAGAATAGAAACCGTGTCTGCAAATTTTCTTGTAAATGTTTTAAATGCAGGCTACTAATAAATTACTCTGTTCCTTTTTCTTTGACACAATTAGAGCTCTGTGACAAGACTAACTATATAACATGTGATGGGAAGATAGTTAAAACATCTTATCATTAATAATATGCTTTATAATATATATATATATTTTTGGCCATTCACTCGTCATTGCATTTTTTTGTCATTCAGACGGTACTCTGCATTTTTGGGAGCAGACATAGGCAGGAACTTTGCGTGAAAGTTAAAAGAAACTAACTCAGAGGAGAGTGAATTTGACACAGATTGGGGTCATCACCAAGAAATATACTCAGATGAGCTAAGAGAATCACATGGAGCTAATGGCAAAAAGATGCACTGTTAACCTCTTTCACCTAATCTGCACGAATCATGTCAAACAGCACGAAGACTCAAAAGTTCAGTTGGGAGCTGAAATGAAATCCCAAAAGGATTCTGTTACCTTTTAGATCTGCAGAGACCCAGTTTACATGGCCAAGAATGGGTTTGATCTACAAGAAACGATATGTGGGAAAGTTTGGTCATATTGCGCATCCCGATAAGCAGTTATGCTATTTTGTACATGTCTGTTTGTGTGTAGAGAGAATGTGGCTGTGTGTACACTGCAGCTGACTCTGGGTATCGTTTTAACTTTAATTTTTCATTTGGCTGAGCCTCCCCTCTGCAGATGAGCTCAGCTGTGAACTTAAACTGAAAGGACTTAAACTGATAATGCTTTTTTTTTTTACTTTCAGTATGTTTCCTGTGTTTTTCTGTCAGATAAGAACCACATGAAAAGAGATTTTGTAGCTGGATTTAGCTGCTTTCTCTGCTACTGTCGGGATGGAAAATCACCACCAGCTACCGTACAGTTTTGACTTGTAGGTCTGTGTACATGTGTCATCAATCAGCATGATAACATCACTCGTGAAGCTGTTCTTATTGTCTAATAAAACTAGGCGGGGGAAACTTGCGTTGCATCTCGGGACTCTTACACTCACAATGATCGAAACAAGTTTATTTCCTGACACACAAAACTGAAGAAAAGAGGAAGAGGAAGCGTATTCAAGAGAATCGTAAGGGCTTAGTGTCAAAGTCAGAGTTTTCTTCAAACAGCTGACAGTTATACACACATCATTCCTACACACACTTGTGCATAAGCGCGGGACAGCAAGATGTGTAGCTCAGATATGCAAAGACCCTGAAGCTCAGCCAGTTGGATTTATGAATGATAAAACAGGGGAACGCCGTTGGAGGAGGTCGCTCCGTGTTCCCCTCTGGTGTAGGATAACCTGAGGATGACGGAGGATAAGAGAGAGTGCACTGAGGAAATCGCTTTGACATTCATTTTATTTTCACTATTGCTCAGTCTTCCTCTTGCGTTGTCTTTTTCCCCCTTCTCAATCTCTTTGTCATATGTCGGTAAGGGAAGGGAAACAGAGAAGCTAAGACTTCCTCATATGCAGACCCAATGTTTGTGTGTGTGGGTACAGAACTTCCTCTCATGATGAAGAGCTAGGTCAGGCCACCCTATCTTTAAGAATTTAATTAGAATAGATTTTAGTGGAGGGTGCGAGCCCATAGTTGTGAAACAAAGTCACAAATTTAAAATGTTTGTGCACAGTCAATGATACACGGGTAAAAATACTGCACATAGTCTCGACCCTGCACCCATAGGAGTTCAGCATTTCCTCACACACACATAAATCTCCCCTGATTGCTTTGCGGACTCAGATATGTGTGTTAACAGTTGAGTTGTGTCCGTGCGTCTGTGGGTCTGTGTATAGAGTGAAGACATTTACTGACCTGACTCCCACTCTGTTTGTTTAGTAAAATAAGTAGCAAGTGTAATCCTGCGCTAACACTTTATGTGTGTCTCTGAGAAATGACACGTGGTTTTATAAGTGGTAACTATGAAGATGCTGAAGCGTTTTAGCACCTTCTTCAGACCAAACTTCCTGTCAATGACAAAAGCTGAGAAAGTAAAAGATGCTTGAGAAACTGTTGAGTGTGTTTTTTACCCAACACAATCCACACATGGAGTGTTTGGGTGTATCTCAATGTGTGTGTTGGTATGGGTGCTTTATATGATTATATCATGGTTTTATTGGAAACAGGGTGTGTGTGTGTGTGTGTTCTTGACTCATTCGAAGGCAATGTGTGCTTACAATTGTTGTGGGGATTGTGTGTGTGTGTTGAAGGGTGAGTCGGGGACACTAAATGCATCAAGCAGATGATAGATGACTTTCACAGTTACACATGATGACGAAGCTTATGTTCTCTCTCTGCTTTCCTTTGCTCTCACTCTAACCAGCTTTTTTCTTCCCTTTCTCTCCAATCAATTTCCTCAACTCTCCCTTTATCTCCTTTATCTTTCACTGCTCTTCTCATTATTTCCTTTGTCTTATTTGTTTCTGTCTTCATCTTAATCCCTCCCTCCCTTTCAATCTCCTTCCATGTATGAGGGGAGTAACTTTCCGTTTGGTTCCTCCTCCTCCTCCTCCTCCTCTGCTCACTCATTGATTATTTTGCCATCCACACTTTGAAGATTATTTCAGGCATCTATGATCTGATGGACACTACATAGCTGAGATAGAGAAAAGAGTCTCAGAGACATGTGTGAAAAGCACCTGTATGTGAACTTGCAGTGCTTACACTCAACTTTGTCCTCAAGAAAGTTTGGATTTCTACTGCAACCCAGATTCAACCCTACACACACACACACACACACTCTCAATGGCCTGACTTAAGGCGAGTGTTTGCCTGATTAGCGAAAAGAGGGTTACTGGTTTTCCCATTTTAAATATGTTTTTGCCAGGAAGCTGCAAAACAATGCTCACATTGTAAGAATAATCACTTCCTGGAAATCCAGAGCAGCTTTTAGTTGACAGCTGCAGATCAGAGGCCGGGGATTGGGTAATGTCGTCTTGAGCTAGAAAAGGCAAATCTTGGATCAGGTGGGCAGCGTCTCTTTCCTCAGACAGGGTGGCTGAAGCTGAAAGCTAAGACTCCATGTCATACTCTGCAAACTTTACTGCTTTGCTTGAAACTGTCTCAGGAGGTACTTGATGATACTTTATTTTCTTTAATGTAATTGTGAGGAATTCTTTGTCTGGTAGTGTTGATATAAGAAAGTTAGCCTCCGCAGTTGCAGGTTCAAAGTTTTAAATTAAAATAAAATGCTTTGGCCTTTATAATATGGGGTATTAGGATTGTGCGATATGACCACAATCTCGTATCCTGATGGAGCATACATATCCACATAATACTAACCATGGTATTGCAAATGGTCTCCACTCAATTACATTTTTTTAATAAAATTACTACATATTGAGGCCTATTACTTATTGCACCGTGAATTATAAACTTGAATGAATGTTAAGATCGTACTTGTGTAATTTTCTCCTTTTCTTGAGAACATACCTAGAAATATAATGGTGTTTGCAACAAAATATTAATTAAGAAACAGAAAATAAAGGGCACAAAATAAATAAAAACCTACAATGTAAATATGGTAAAAAATATCCAAACCAAACATAAATTGTGTCCTCTTTTATGTACAAGCTTCTTGTTTTGTCTTTGTCTGGGTCAGAGTCGTGTTCGGAATCGACCTGTTCTGTGTCACATTCATTCTCCTCCATGTTTGTTTATTTTGCTTTCATGAAAATTTCCTCTCTGAATCTCTGATGTGTGGAAGAATGGATAGTGTCGTTGGAATGATGAAAAATATTGTGACTTGTGACACAATAATTTCTGACAATATGAGACAGTATATTGTCATGTGGCCCAGCCCGACAGGGCATAAAATTAACTAATGTAATAAAGGAAAACTACATATTTGTACACATTAACTGAATGAGATCTGACGTAGTCATCCTTAAAGGTGATATAATAGAGGCTGTCATATGGTACATTGACAATGAAGCCCTTTGAGGTGAATTGAAAAATATCACATTCCCTCCATATCTAACTTACGTCATTGTTTTGAAGCGAGTGCATCAACACGTCAGCTGACTTGGCTTCATGACCATCCTTCTAACCCAGTTAAGAATGGTCGCATACTTCTTAGGTTTGGTAAACATCTGTTTCTATTAGAGGATTTGATTAAATGTAATCCAGTTTTATTAAATCTCAAGAATATCCCAACAGTATTCGACTGACTCCTGTTAAATCAATGAAAAGACAGACACTTAAGTTGCAGACGACTGCCTCTGATTCAACAGATCAACCCTTGAGAACGGGGCTGCATGCACGTTTAATAGACCAGTTCATCTCCTGCAGGACACTGAGGAGAGGAGTGTGTGAGTGTGACCTCAGTCTAAAATAGATCAGGTCTCTAAACTGCCTGTCGTCTGCATCAGCGTAAAGTGACCTGAACTGCACAGGGCTGCCTGCTCTACAACACTGTGTGTGTATGATTGTGTGTATTTTCTTTTTCTGTTGGTTTAGTCTGCTCTTCCTTTTGCCTGTGCAGTGACTCTGCACCGACTGCTTCCTGTGTGTGTGTGTGTGTGTGTGTGTGTGTGTGTGTGTGTGTGTGTGTGTGAGTGTGAGTGTGAGTGTGAGTGTGAGTGTGAGTGTGAGTGTGAGTGTGAGTGTGAGTGTGAGTGTGTGTGTGTGTGTGTGTGTGTGTGTGTGTGTGTGTGTGTGTGTGTGTGTGTGTGTGTGTGTGTGTGTGCTGCTCAGTCTGCCTATAGAATGTGTGCAAGTGAGCTCCTGTTTTCTTTCTCTTTCTTTGTGTTAACCTCCTATTCTGTGTGTCTGTTTGTATGTGTGTGTGTGTGTATCTGTGTGTGTGTTTGGAGAGGAGGAGGCGGCTCCTGGTTTCATTGTATCCTTCCCAGATTCCCCACATTCCAATGATAACATGTCATTTCTTCGTGGAATGGGGCTCCAAGTAGGGGGGCGCATCATAACCTTCCCCTCATGGCAATACATTTTCATCTGTGATACATTATTACAGTTTAAGATTTTTGTAGATAAACAAGTAAAAAAAGGCACGAGGAATATCCACTGATGTTAAATGAACTCAGTGCTATGGACATTTATGGCAAGATACAGTAAACTACAACTTTCCTAATCAGGCCTACACAGGACAAACCTTAATTTTTGTGTCTATTAGTCTTAATAGCTGAAGGTCAGAGTTTGAAATGGTTTCTTCTTTCACAGATTTCATGTTAAAACATGTCACTGATTTTATCCAGCGACTATCTGTTTATCTTTTGTGAGACATATAGGGGCTGGAGCCATTCGCAGCTGACATTGGGCAAAAAGCTGTTGTACACCTGTAAAATGACTAATATCTGTTGTTGAACCAGCCCAAACTTTGTTGTGATCTAATCTCCTCCGAACAGGTAGATGGACATTTTGATTGTTGTCATTTGTCTCATATATGTGACAAGTTCATATCAAGAGAATACTCAACCTGAGATGAAAACGTATACAGAACAACAATGGATTTGGGTTTAACAGGTTCATAACGTCTGGAAATAGAAAACTGAATGATAGTGAGACAGAAAGAACAAAGTGTCGTTTTGATGCTCTGTCGGTGTGCAACTGTGCATCTGTTTGCCGCGTTCTCTTTTTTTGTCTTTCTCCGTCACTCTCCCTCTTGTTTTGTGTCTGTCTCTGTCTGTGGCTTCCTCTCTCGCCCTCTGGTTGTGTCTGCGCCTCGGCTTCCTCTTATGACCTTAAAAAACGCTTATTGGGAAAAAGAGGAGAGAGAGAGCAAGATGGAGCGAAGAGAGAAGAGATGGGTTTTTTCCCCTCGTATTTTTTTCTCTTCCTCTTCTATAAATAGCAGCAGAGCAGCATAGTGTCATCTGCTGAGCCACAACTAGAGCAGAATGAGTGGGGACTCTTAAAGTGGATAAATGTGTGTCAGGGACTGTCTGTGTTGGGTCTACCGTCCTCAATTAAGAAATTAAAAACGCTCAGCCATACACTCTAATCCTGCTTGACTGCTAAATTAATTCTAAATCAAAGCATAAATCCTTATATTTGAGAACCAGTGCATTCATGGTGGCAATTACACTTTAAAACTTATCAAACAAAATGAAGAGATTAAAATATAAGGTAACTTAAGAGGTGTTTGGTTTAGCAAAAATATTTCTAAAAAGAAAACAAAAAAGCTTTCAGTGATAGCTCACACCATCAACCTCCACCATCAACCGTCAACAGCCACTCCCTCATAGGCAAGGATTGGTTGTTGTTGTTCCTTGGCCACTTTCTTCAATATACTCTTTGCATCTTTATTTCGGGAAAACATGCTATTAATTTACAAACTCCATCACTAATTGAGATGGTATGCACATAAACAGAGACTCGAGTCCCCTCTGCATGTCTCACATCCCATGAAAGATTTAACTGTTAAAGTTCGATGAAGTAGAATTTCTGATCTTAATCACTTTCATGGTCTGTTTGATGAGACACCGTGTCCGCCTGACAATTCTGAGCAACACCATAAACAAACACACACACAAAATTGTGCACAGTCACACACTGCATGATCCGTGTGGTAGGAAGTTCCCCCACCAGATTAAGAGTCAATCTTTCATAAGCTACGGCCTGCATGATGTAATCGCCACAGAGCGAGGTCACACGGATAGTATGTGGGGCTCAATGGCATTTGATTTGATCGGGAAAACCCCGTCTGTCCTTGTTAATGCTGTGGTCGGGTGTGAGATTGAACAGCTGCGTGATGACCAACAGTCATCTGCCACATTGCCAATGACACCTCTCAGTATTATTTGCATGTTGTGGAAAACACAAAAAAGATAAATCCCCATGAAATCAAAATATCTTTTTGTTGATGTGCCATTGTCAATCCGTATTACATTGTGAAGGTATTACATCATGCCTGTACATATGTATGATATGCTTGTATTAATGGCCATCCGCCTTGTGTTCTTTTCTTAGAATTTAAAGGTTATATTTTGGGTTCTTGCAGCAAACACGTTAAAGTCCTTTTAAGGAAATCTTCTGTCTTTACAAGGGATGAAACTCAAAATGAGAATTTTATGAGAGAACTTGTTCATGATGTCCTATAGCTGAGATGAAAGGTGTCATGATGATTCACTTTTTAGCCTTTAAAGCTTTAATGCATACGGACAAACACACACACATTATAACAAGGCAGGGTTGACGGAGAGGTCAGGTCTGTTTGGTTACTGCTGTTGTTCTTTTGTGAGTGTGGATGCGTGTGGATGCGTGTGAGTTGTGTTGCGTTGGCTGTTCATTGTGTAATGGGTGATAAACAGCTCACCTCTGTCACACTGTTGTTGACTCTGGCTCAGCTTCACTGAATGGAGGGCGGCTCTTGCAGAGCATGTGAGGCGCAAGTTGGAAGAGATAGAAAGATGGAGAAATTACAGAAAGAAATAGCAAGAAAGAGGATGAGAGAGAACATGGGAGTTTGCATCTTAGAAGAAGTGGTGGAAGATTATCAGTAATGTTTTTCTCTGTCGTTTTCTCTTTGTGTGAATGTGGTGCAGTGGTGCCAGTTGCTGATTGTGACAGCTCACTTGCATCTTATCAATTATGTTAGTGGGCAAATGTATATGGCAACGATCAACTTTCTCACCGCGGTAAACCCTGAAACCGCTGCAACCCAATTTCCCATAATCTCTAATGCCTATTTATCTTGTCTAACAAACAGCTTATAATGTGGTAAATCAGTGAATTGTCAAATTTTTTTTTTTTTTTTTAAAGAATCAATCATTAATATTGTAATTTAGTGTCAGTCAACCCATTCTGACTAACTTTAAGTTTAACTTCAATGTCGGCACTATTACATATACATACTGCAATTTAGTCTGTAGAACTGTCCTTAGGTTTTAGTGAGGTCTTCTACACAGGACTTAGTACAGTTGTGTGTGTACTTTAAATATCATTCAGTGATAAAGTGGATCCATAAACAGTTGCCGTCCATTATAGACTATAGATTAGTTTTGATCCTTATTAAAACTGAGTAAAAATGAGACAAAAGGCTACTGATGTTCAATATTAAGACAAATTCAGAGACAAAAAGAGAAATATCAGGCAGAAAATGCAGCAAAATTGAGATGAACACAGTGCAGAGAGACAGAAACAATGAAAAAGCCATAGAGATAAGTCGTGAGCAAAAGCCACAAAGAGAGAGATGAAGACCGAGACAAAGGCAGAAATAACAAGACAATTCAGAGAACCAGAAAAGGACTGAACTTAATCAAACCTGGTTAGAGAAAGTATGATATTCACAGAGAGAACCGCAGCGAGACAGACGAAGAGAGGAACATTTAAAAAAGAGAAGCAGACTGAGTTAGAGAGAGAGAGAGAGAGAAAGTGAGAGTAAGTCAGAGTGACGCAGGCGGGGAGAGCGAGACAGCACATTAATGGGGAGCTTTAGAAGGTAATGGACTGTAGATCCCCTGTGGCCTGATGGGAGTCCCATTCGACCTGTGTGCTTTAGACATTGTCTGCTCCATTGTATTTTCAATATCCAGATGCTCCCGCTGCCCTGGGGCTTTCACAGAAGAGTACAGGGCAGCTCACACATTGAGGTGCTGCAGTTTAGTTTCTATTTAAAGAGGAATTACAAGAATTGTTTGGTTGATATTGTACGTTGCAATGAACCCGATTTTTTTTTCAAGGAAACTCAAATTCATGCACTTAACAGAAACTGCCGTCATTATGCAAACTTCGTATTAGTTGTGAGTATGTGTGTATATAGTTTGTGTGTTTGATGTGTGCGTGGCCATGCATACAGAGCCATGTGGCTTTGTTTGCAGAGGAACAGGTTTGAGTGTTAATATCCTGAATTCTTTAAACATCGATGAAACAAGGCTTTATAAATAATCAATAAGAGAATTAGGTGAGGACTTTTCAAGTTTGTGACAAGTCAGAAGCTTTTTGCCGTCTGCTGTGATTCAAACTTTGTATTTATCTTAATGTGCAAGAAAAGCGAGTAGAAAGCAGACGAAGGGAAACTATGCCTCAACTTTGCAGCACTCTAAAAGTCGCGGTTGGCACCAAACCACAAACACACCACAGCACATTTTTGCATGTGCAGACACACATTTAGCAAGATGCTATTTCTGTATGTTTGGAGGTATATTTCAGATAGTGTGTGGTCAGCCACCCGCTATCTGCTACCTGAGTATACATAGCTTTGAGTTTTACACTGCTCATTTCCTTTGCAACAGACTGTGAGCATACTAAACCCTATCAGATTAAATGTCACGTAGTTATCACATCAGTGTGTTTTTAATGTGTTTTGTTTGTGTAATGTCAACATTTTGTGATAAATTTATATTTGCAGCTACTTTGCAACATAAAAACACCACTTTGGTGCTTATTTTTCTCTTTTGTCTGCGATTATACTTGCAACAGAGCATGGCTTTGTTTTGGGGTGGGTCATGAGCCCAAAAGGTTAAGACCGGCTGGCATTTCCAGTAAGTATCTTCCAGCACATTTTAGGGAGGATTTAACTCTAAACTCTTTAGAAGGCTTCCTTTTTGTTGAAACAGCAAATCTGCTCTGACTGCAGTGGTGGGGAATGTCCTTAATTAGCCCAAACATTAGCTCTGTTTCAGCTCACTAGCCTGAAGCGGGCAAAGGGGAGGATGAGAAGAAGATAAAGAAGGGGAGAGGGGTGAAAAAGGGGTGGCAGAGGGGAGGGTAGACAGGAAGAGAGAAGGGAAGATAAAAAGCCAAGTGGCATGAAAGTGCTTCTGACGAAACTCTGAGTTCATTCCTGTGGTTTTAGCTATGCAACCTACATTTATGTGCCATTTACTTAGCACCTGTCACTCTGAGAATTGATGTGTGTGGTGATGTGCAGATAACTATAAGTCACCCACCTGACTAGTCCCAGTGTCATCAGAGTTGACAAACATATCCATCTGCGTGGTTAGATATTGGGTAATGCCAAATGTGACTGTTTACGTGTGTTTGTCAAGTGGGAATGAGCACGTAACAGTTCAGTATGTGAATGGACGTAACCCAATGCTGATTTATTTCTAATAAAGACTTCCCGTTTTAGTTTATGAAGCTTTTATATCCCTATTCCTCAGATTATAAATTATTAAAAGTATATATTTCGTGATTGAAAGACCTTTTTTTTCCTCATTAACCAAAACAGGTCCTGCAAGCAAGTCTTTCTGCCTTGCTAACAAAACAACGTGTTAAATGATTACTCAATTTTCTTTTGTCCCATTATTATTATATGATAATAATAATAATAAACGTTGTGCACAGGCAAACACGCCTGCTTTTGTTCCGGTTTCTGTTTACCATTAGGGAGCAAACTGTGAAGCTTCAAAAGACGGATTTAGCATTTGTGTATGAATGGGTGTGTGAAAATGTTTTTGTGGGTGTGTTCATGACTGCAAGGTGCGAATGTGTCGGTAACTCCTTGTATTGTGTTTATTTGTGGCTAGAGACAAAACCTGTCCTGATGGAGGTAATTTTATATCCAGGTAACCTCATATATCGTTACGTGTAGAACTGGCCATTGGGAGTAGCTGAAGAAATCCTGCAGTGGAACATCAATCAATCCAGAAAGTTTTTACAGTTTCATCTTGGCATAACAACCCCCTCCCAGGCAGTTGCAGCCAAATATAGAATATAATTCTTTGGGAAACATGGTTTCATTTAATGAAAGAGGTTGAATCTTGATGCAAACAAAACAAGTGGTTTCTAAAAGAACCTGTCATCTCATGTTCTTTGTTGGCAGACAACCTCGCTGTTTTCAGGAGCAAAAACTATTAGACATGTTCCACCCCCGCTTCTCCTCTTGTATCTCTATTGCTCTTTCCATATTTTTGTATTGGTCATTCCAGCCATCCTGCAGGCGACCGCAGGTTGACCCTGCTATTTTCTCAGTCTGGTGCACACTCAATTTGCTCATCTCTTTATATTTTCTCTCTCTTTTCTGCTCCTCTCTCTGTTTATATCCTCTGTCTGCAACTCTCAACCTTCAACTGATTATTTTTCACTGCACCGCTTTCCCTTTTGTGTCTTTTTAATACTGTCTTTCGCTTCTCTTCCTTCTATCTTCTCTGTGTTATGCTGTTTCTCTGAACTTCTCTTTCTTACTGCTCTCTCTCACTCTTGGTCTTTCTCTCCTCTCTCTCTCCATCTATAAATAGAAATCTCGTGGGCTGGAGGTGTTAGCAGCAACAGAAGCGCATGATTCACATTTCTGATGGTTCATATTCTGCCTTTTTATTTACATTCACTAGTCTCCTTAGAGGACCTCTTCTCTTCTCTTCCAGGCATCTGGATCATATTCAATTTACTCTCACCCCAGTAAACTCTGTTTGGGTGTGAGTGTCTTCCCTGAATTGAGGCCATGAACAATCATGGCATCCATTCATCGAGTTTTACACTCTCACATAACCTCCTACTGCCCTTGCGCCGCTCCGGTGGTTGTATAGGTGAAGATCAATGTACGACTGTGAAGTCTCAGCAGATGTTCAAGACACAGAGACATCTGTCAGTGACAATGTTTATGACCAAGTTTATTTTTCTTACTTCATTGACCAAAAACATACTCAGTTATCTGGCACAAGGAACGTGTTCACGTGTTCAGAAGTTAAAGAGCTCTCTGGCACAGTTTAGCTTATCTCCATTAATATCAGCTGTTGCAACAGGATGGTTCAGTGGCTCGGGAAAAATACATTCCAAGTTTTATTTCTTAAATGTGTTTTTTAGAGTTGTTGTATTTGTTTGGGCTGTCTTTGCATTGATTCATCTTTTAGACAAAAAACACTGTTTCCATGTGAACATGGTTGCGTTGCACAACTCAACACTCTGCGGCAACTTGACTAAGTTTCAAAGGTCCATGAATTGAAATGTTAAGTTTCCCAGGTTTAACCCAGTGTCTCAGTGTCAATTGTACATATATCTCTTTATTACAATAGTGAAGTATTCTTACTTCAGTAATTGACTAACTACAGTTACTAATTGACCACTTGTTTCAGTCAGGTTTCGACCCACCGTGACATCAACCATTTGTTTGTAGACAGCCACTCTGAATCCTTTAGTTTGGCATTGTGTTCAGCACCATTTTGTTTTTTAAAGCAGAAGTAATCATATTTGGAGGAGTGGCGGTGAGCATGCTCGAGAGCATGCAGACACTTTATGCCCATGTACATCAGCGACATGCACTCATTTGACGGTACTCATTGCCAGTCGCACGGTATCCACGCCCTGATGCACACCATCTTCTTTATTCTAAATCGCACCATTATTTACAAAATTATCATCCTGCTGTGTTGAAGAAGACTTGAAACTAGAGATTAAAACCATAAACATTGTATGTAGTAGGGTCATAGGGTTATGTCTCTAAAAATTATTCTTTTGCAACCAGTGGAAACTCCCTCTGATAATCTACGACGTACATTATCTCAAGACTGTCCGTCTTCATCTTGTCCATTTGATTCATGTTCATAACCGCAGATACAGACAGATGATTTTCACAGCAATACAGAATGATATACGAACACATTTCCACAAGGCCTGGCACAATAACACACATCTATGTTAATATACATGTGCAAATACAGTATAGCTGCTTTCACGCTTGCACCATGATAATGAACATGCCTAGTAATTACACAGGGGAGCTGAATCTGTGAATGCAAATCAGTTGAACTGGACATTAAGCAGACTTTTACCCTGGCAGCTCCCAGGTATAGAGTGTAGATGTATGAGCCCATGTGTGTATTGAGCGGGTCATGGTTTGCTAGTAGGCATGTTGATGACGTCTTTATAATTTCTTCTGCGCACACCACCACCCCTCAACAATATTTGTATTTCCAGTAAGTGACTATGCGTCAGACATAGAAACCTCTGGTTTTGTGCTGCTGTGCTATTCCGGACATTGTCCAGAGTTCATAAGTAATAAACACAAGTGCAATCATCCACACTAATGCATTCACACACAGAGATTCCTTGGAAACACACAGACACACTCGTTCACAGGCATTCACACACACACACACACACAAAGAGAAGGATTGAGGGTCTCATTGACGGGGCTGAGGTCAGATTTAGGGTCAGCATTTGGGTCACTTCAGGGATCCATTTAGGGATCCTCTCATTGATGATATATTAACCAGGACAGAAAGAAGAAGAAGAACGAGATGAAGAAAAAAAAGAACGTACCAAACACATGATTCATATCTGAAGTCCTGTGCTGACATCACAGGATGTGAGCATTCAATCTCACAGTAAATTCTGTGTGCGTGTGCGCATGTGCGTGTCCATGCCAATCCCTCATCACTCCCATTATTGCTGTTTGTTGGCTCTGTGCTGAACTGAAGAGGCAGATGGTTTTCAGTAAGAAAACATGAAAACCTCAGTAAATTAGTGTTTTGCTCCTGAGTCTCCTCTGTCTGCTCCTACGTGTATGACTGTTTCCTCTCTCTCTATCTACTTATCTGTTTTCTCTACATCTTTTCCTTAAGATTTAGAAATAACATACTTGACGCACAGAAAGAACAAGCTCATGTTTGTGTTTATTCTGTACATTCTGAACATACTATACACTGTACACTCTGGGTTCATTTTAAAGGTACAGCATTCTATTACCTATAGATTTATCCATTGTTGTCATAATGAGATCACGACTGTGACTCCGTAGCTTCTCAAACAGACTCTTATCAGAGGAAGGACTTTATTTCTAATTCCTCTGTTTGATGAGTATAATTGGTCATATTGTAGTAGAAAGACTTGTTTTCCTCTCTCCTCTCCTCCGTTACAGCATTACGCTTCCAATATGAGCCCAAAACTTTCTGTATAGTTCCTGTAACTTAAAAAAAGTTCTTAAGGACAGCTTTTATTGTGAAACACCTGCAGGTATATAATCAACAACAGCCATAGTGGTGGAAATAGAATAACAGTACTTAAATGTGTAATCCAGATCAAAAAGTATTGAAAATATCAGAATGTAAATTATGCTTCACTGGCAACCCAGCCTTGTTTTTTGGATGGGCCGCCTGTATTGACCCCGGTTCAGCTTGTAATTCACTCCCGGCAGGTAAACTGGTCATACTAGTTGTTAGAGTACGCTTTCTTTCCTGTATAATAGTCAGTTACAGTTGGGACAGATAAACAGACTGTGGATGACTGCCAGCTTTACGCTACGACAGATTTACAAACAATCAGTCCACCAGCTCACATCATTTAAAAAGTATTTTTATGGCAGCATTGTTTATTGATATCTAGATACTGACAGTGTTCAGAGTCAGAGCAGCACCTGTCAGTGAACTATGTCAGTGCATAGTCGCGGCAGCTTGTCATCGTGAACGCACCTCTGCATTGTTCTCTCATCAGGTGGGCGACTGGTGTTTTTCTTTTGTTTATCTGGCCAGGGCTTTGCATTGAGCGGTTGGACCACAGCAGTGATGTTCTTTAGAGGATATGATGTATAGAAGTTTGATTCCCTGTGCCCATGATGCACTAAGGGCTTTTTGAAGAGATGCCCGATTTGATAGATTTTTTTCAGATGTGTTGATTTACCATGGACCTCCAGCCACAGCGTTCATGCACTTAGATCCTCCTCCATCTGTGGCAACAGCATTGAGTTTTGGCAGGTGTGAGGACCCTTTTTTTTAGTTGGTGGGTCTAACCACAGATGTATATAAAGATGGACGATGCGTCCCCACTTCCTCCCTGTATCCGGGAACAAAACCAAGATATGCTTAATACGTCCATGTCCCATCTGAAAACACAGGGCTGGGGTTTATGGCCAGCCACCAGGATCCTATCAGAGTACACAACACGTCTCTCATCTCTGTCAGACTTCAATGTGAATCGCTGCTTGTTGTCACACAACATGCATTTGTGCACAGAAGCTGTTTGAACAGGCATTTAGTTAATAGTGAAACTGACTTTCAGAAACCAAACGTGTTCATCAATGCAAACATCCTGCTGCAGCAATGCATCCTTTAGCTGCACCCACACGTGAAGTGTTTGCCTGAGTGTGTGTCTACTCTATAATTACAGGTTAACCTCTTACTCTCGAACTTTCTTACCTACTCTCTTCTTCCCTCTGGCTGCAACATGTTTTTTTGACCTCTCATAAACCTCCTGCAGCGTGACGTAGCCTGTGTGTGTGTATGCAATTGAGCTTTTGTGTGTTTTTATGTCAGCCATAAAGTCTAGTTGAGGCAGTTCTGTTGACATTGCCCCCCTCTTTTTCTGTTTGGGCCCCATCTGGAACATTTTGACCGATGTCATGTATTTCATGTGCGATGATGATTGGTCACAGGGAAAACAATCTCTTCCTTTTGCACTTGTTTTTACAGTAATGTTTTGCGCACACACCCAAATGCCAAATAGATATCAGATGTTTGATCAGGACCTGAAATGATTTCTCTATTAGTTACTTTTAATATTTTTTTGGTAATTGATTTATAACCCTTTTTCAATTGAGAAGACATGCCAGACATTCGATGGTTTAGACTTTTTGTTGTCTCCCATTTTAACACCATTGCTGTGGGAAAATGTCAATTTCTTTACAAGTCTGACACATAGAAAGAAAAACGGCTTCAGTGTCTTAATCCGCATCATCCTCTTACTTCGTTGGTCTGATCCTTACGTTATCTCATACTTCATTGTGTGGGTATTTTAAGCAGCAATAACCTGGGCTTGGAAATCATGGGATCATCGCTCTTTGTTTTCATTGTTCCCCAGACAGAAAGTTGGACACCACTTTTACTGTCACACATTCAGGTGACAGATTGGGTGTAACACGACTAAAGTTTTTGTTACAGTTCACATGGGTAGGTGTGTGTGCACACTTGATTTTTACACTGTTACAAGTGGGTGTGTGCATGCGTGCGAGCACAGTGACAGTGATGGGAACTCGGCTATTGTACCAATTTTTGTGAAGCTAATTGTAGCCACATGTACTTTGTGTCCAATTACAGTATTTCTTTTGAGAAGCGACAGAGCTTAAAATTATTGTAATTATCTTGCTCCTCTCCTCATGAGAAAGTCTGCTAACCATTTCACCAAAGCAGAGGCAGGTGAAATAACAAAACTCACTTGTTTCTTGAGCTTTGGGTCAGGAAGTGTGTGTCTGTGCTTGTGCTTAACTCTGTCCCTCTTTACACACAAACTGATAATCACATGAATTTAGTTATTAATCAATGATGTCAGATCTTGACTCTTGATTTTTATGGTCACTGTAACCATGATGTTCTGGCTGTGCACGCCACTTTACGTGTTGTGTGTAGCAGGTTTAAACATGTCTCATAAGCTTGAGTCTAGAGCCAATTAAACAAACACAAAGTAAACGGTGTGTCCTGATAACTTCTGATTAGTGATGGTGTTTATTGTAAGTGCAGGTCAGCAAAGAGTGGGGAGGACGACTGGACCTTTAATGTGCATCTCTGCTGATCTTGAAGCTGCAGTGGTTAAAATTATTCAGCAGTGGAAAACCGCTAAAACGATGAACGTAGCTGAAAACTTGAAAATGTTCCGTCACTGCATCTATACATTTTAGATACCTATACTCTATTTTAATAGCACAATTTCCAAATATGGACTATATTTGAGTATTTCAACTGGAGCTCTAACTTAAAAAGGGAATTCATTTTGTGCCAACTTAATGCATCGATTTATAAGAAAAACCTTTAAACTTTTTCTTAACAAAAGCGTCTTTGTTGAAAGTTTTAATCTGGACTTGTGGTTGCAGGGTATAAAGTTTGGTCAGGAGTAATGGAGGAGTAAAGCAAACGTTTTTTCAGGAAAACGTTCATTTCATTGTTGGAATTGGCATAGTGAGGCCTCATTGTCATTATTACATTTATCTTTCCTGAGAACGAGGCTCATTATGAAGCTATACAATTTTGCTTTTGTTTCAATTGACAGCTCATTATCTGCAATTTCTTCCCTCCCACCTCCTCTCACCCCTTCTTTCAGGCCTCTTCTTCTCAAAGTCCCATCCTCCAACACATCCTCTCCTATCTCCTTTTTTTTTAGGCTCTCATCCTCTCCACTAATGATCAACCGTTAACATCTGTCATCATCTCCTCCTGCTGGTCTTGAACCTCACCTCACAGATGTCTTGCCTCCTAGTACTGCGTTTTTTCTTCTCTCACTAAATTAACACTCTTGTGAGATCAAAAATTTCACTTTCACAAAAAATCAAATTCGTAACAATTGAGTTTTTATCCAGCAGCAGCAGCATCATCCCGTCAGTCCTGCACACTCGAGTGATTCTTTTCTTGACAAAGGCAGCTTGTGTTTCTAGTGGATGGAAGCGTTAGGGTGACTCAGTCCTGTGACATCGACATTTGTCTCTCAGAGAGACACTACAGAGACAGACAGGCACCTCTGCAGTAACCCTACACCATGTGTGTGTGTGTGCGCGCGTGCATACGATGTTCTCACTGTATTGCATCATTCTGTCATGTGATCTAACCTCCATTCCTCTCCCTTCCTCTCGTCTCCTTCATTTTTTGCGTAGCATTACTAGATTTGCTGCTGGCTGCTCTCTTGTTAAAACAAAATACATGGCAAACATATCTATTCTCATTGGGACATTCAATATGCTGAGATATTTGATGACGTTTGTAGCATTTTGATATTAAACCTTCGTTCAGTGAATGTATATAATCTTAGGTTTTTTCTTTTTAGCTGTCACTCATGCACCTTCTGCCTGGAAGTATTTACCTCATTGCCAATGGGTTTTCTTTGAGTGTCTGTTTGAGCTTTTTGTTTGTGTTGCTGGACATTTGCACGAATATGCAAATATTTTGTATGCATAACTTCATCATTGTGTCATGTGATCTAACCTCCATTCCTCTCCCTTCCTCTCGTCTCCTTCATTTTTTGCGTAGCATTACTAGATGTGCTGCTGGCTGCTCTCTTGTTAAAACAAAATACATGGCAAACATATCTATTCTCATTGGGACATTCAATATGCTGAGATATTTGATAACGTTTGTAGCATTTTAATATTAAACCTTCGTTCAGTGAATGTATATAATCTTAGGTTTTTTCTTTTTAGCTGTCACTCATGTACCTTCTGCCTGGAAGTATTTACCTCATTGCCAATGGGTTTTCTTTGAGTGTCTGTTTGAGCTTTTTGTTTGTGTTGCTGGACATTTGCATGAATATGCAAATATTTTGTATGCATAACTTCATATTAAATCATACGAAGCTGTCATGGTTAGCCTGACTTTTGCTGTCAGTTAAAGTTGTATCATGTCTAGTTACCTTGCGTTCTCTATGAACTGGCATTTATCGTGAGGCTATTACTTTGCCTGTTAATGGGCAGAAAGAGTACCTACTGTAGGATATGGAACATTTCTGCATTGTGTGTGTCGTCCTAGCAGGAAAGACTTCAGAGGACAAATATCCTCATTTCCTTTTCCTCTAACCTCACTTCCGTCCTCACTTCTGCTCTCACCCCTCCTCCTCATTTCCCTACCCTGTTTTGTCGGTCGGGTTTGCATCTGTACACGCTACATGATTATTTATACATTAATCTAGCGATCATTCTCTTGCATATTTCTCTATGTATTTTCAGACTTGTTAGTTTTGAGTATACCAAATGTAGCCATTTGTAATATGGATTATTTCAAATATTTCTTAGTTCTTAAATGTCTGCTTTAAATTAGACAAAAGTAGGAGGAAAATTAGGTTAATTTCTTGTAACTGTGTGCTTTAGAAGTTATGGACTCTCATCTGGAACAAATTAACCCCAAAACCTGCATGTAGCAAAACCTCAATCAGTCAGAGAAATGCACACAAACCTGCACACAAACCTGCACACATGCACACTCAACATACACACACAGTGTTTGGCTGCTGCCTCTGGTGCATGGCTACGTTGGTAGCCTGTATCTGTTTAACTTCTCTGGTTACCCTGTCAGTGCTGGGGCCTAAATCAGTTGCTCGCCCTCGTCTCAACTAACCAGCTGCCAAGGAAATATAGGCCACCATGAGGGGAGGGAAAAGGGCAGAGAGACCTAGACTGAAAGACAGAATAGGGCACAGATACATGGAGGGAAGAAAGAAGGAGGTAAAAGCAGAGGTGACTCATAAATGTGAAGTTGCCATAAATAGTTTCCACCATTTCTAGCTCTCTCTCCATCTTTTAACATCTCTCTACAGCTTTTCTCTTGACATAAGCCAATCCCCCTTTTATGTTTTTGTACAGCTGGGAGGTGAATGATGTGTCTTTATGTATTTATGCACAAACGCATGAGAGATGGTTCTTATGAGGGATGTCACAATACCAAAAATGTAGACGTCAATACTGATACCATGAAATTTCCGTGATTCTCGAAAAACAAAAACAAAACAATAAATCCCATTTACTTCAACACCATCTTCTTCATAAATATATTTGAACATACAAAAAACAACAGTGACTATTTAGCCTTCAAGTACTAAATAAATAGAAAATACTATTAACAGTATAAAACTACTAACATGCTAACCCCACCCCGATGCTGAAGCAGCAGCGGCAGCAACCATTCTGCAGTGGCGGCTTGGAAATAGTTCGGTACCACCGTTAGTGTACCAAAAGAGCACTGTGACGTTTTTAGAAGTTTGGCAACCACCTGGGTCCGAATTATCGATTCTCGTGACATCCTTAGTACAGGCACAATCTCACAAACACACACAAGCATCACTGAAATAGTGTGTAGTATTCTTAGTCGTTGTGTTTGTGCCAGCGTCAAGCTGTGTGCATGTAAACACACAGTTGGTTACTCTCACTAAAATAGTGGTAAGGTTGACAGAGCATAAATATTGAGTTCTTTGAATATTCAACACAGCTTTAATTACTTGCCTCTCTGTCTGTGACCTAGAAATGTCTGTTTTATGTAAAAGCTCCTAAATGATGTTTGCTGCTGGTTTAAAAAAAGGTAAGAAGTATTAAAAATAAGTGTCAAGGCATCTCTGTGGGATGTCCAGTCAGTCGTCATGTTAATCAATCGTGTGATGAGAAGTCTAACAAAGTTATATCTTCAATCACTGTTAGTCACCACGCTCTATAACTGTGTCACCGATGAGATATTTTCAGTACTGTTGTAGGACTGAGACTCAGTGAACATCATTTCCAGATATTCTTAGCTTAACCCTAACCCCCTCTGCATAAACTGTATGAAGATATGACAGTTTTCTAATTGATATAAAATGGTTGAAAAGTTAAAAGCATGTTCTAAGTAAAGTATAACACACTCCATAGATGAGTGTGTTGAACGCCATCATTAAAGTGCTGATGTCTCTTCCCCACACTCTGTGTAACATTTTGCTAATTGCGTAATTAGAGCATCCATATTGTTTGCAGAAGTATTTTAGACAAATAAAGTGCTGCTGTGTGATTAGATGCCTATGGCTGTTGATGCTCTTTAAAGTGAAACCTAAGAAGAGCTAAAGTTCCGCTTGGGCGTTAATAGTGGAGGTCCGCATTTAACAGAGTGTAAAAGGATAGTCCTCTCAGATTATGTAATAGTTTTATCTGAGACTGCCCTCGTCTTCTCTCTAACACTGGCCCTAACCCTTCTGTTAGATCACCAGTTACTGGAAAAGCTATAAGACGTCATTCACACCCTGTGGAATCCAGGGAGACTTGCACATAAACACAGATAAACACATGCCACATAACGGCACACAGGCAGGGGTATATACTGCTTCTTGGTAATGAACTCCCGGTAGCATCTGTTGGTATTTTAGTGGGCTTTAGTAGGGATTTTGTCCATGATCCCCTACAACATATGGGATGTTTCTTTCTGCTCCAGACCGAACAGACCTGCTCAGTAGTGCTGTTATTTTAATCTCAGATGTTATTCAGATGGAAAAGATTTTAAATGTCCTGAGCAGCGGACACACGGGGAACGGATCGTGCCCATCAACCTATCAGCTTCTGTGATGTGTTTGTTTACGATGTGTTAACAGAGAGGCTGGTGGACAGGGGCTATAATAAGACACACACACACACACACACACACACCAATCAAAATCTAATATACTGCTTGACTGTGTATAGTCAATTAGCAATATTGTGAATGTGCTTGTGGAACTGCAATATGCTATTTAGCTTATCCATGACGACATGACATCACATGTTTACATTCTGCCTAATCTCAACTGTTTCAGCCCTTTAACTGTTTGGTTCTCTTCTACTTTGTGCTAACACATCATTATCAGTATTAATAAAAAGCTGCAAAATATTAGAATCAGGGTTATGCCCTTTACTGCATTTTTACTGCACTATTAGCGGGCTGACCAATGGTTTAGCTTCATCATAAACTCAACTCCATTACTCTCTCAAACTGCTGCAGCAGCACGATGTGACCCCTTCTGAAAAAGGGTCAGAACCTTAAAGTTCAAAGACTTTTTGGTCCCTTCAAGGCCGACAGGAACGCTGATCTATGACAGTCATTATGTTAGAAACTTCTCATGTTTCCAATTAATCTTTGCTGTAGCCCAAAGTGTGTTTTACTGCCAAAGCAATTAAACAAAGAGACACAAAATAATGAATTACGCACAATAGTTTTATTAGATGTCATTTTTTTAATTAACAGGCATTTTGTTTGTTTAAAATCTTTTTCAAATAATAACTACTTGCTTTTTCTTGCCGTTTTCTTTATAAATATGTACATTAAGTGTTTCTTACTTATTTCCGCAAGAATTCCCTGGTCATCACACTGCACCCACTGAACGTTGATTTCAGAGTTCTCCAAATCCCCTGTATACGATTTATCTCAATAATTGTACTTTTAATTCTAATGTAATAATGAAGCTGACTCAAACAATGCAAAGCTTTCCAATGTGAAACTGTAAAAACTCTGCTTCCCCGTTGTCTACACGTGATTTCATTGGATCTTTGTTTCCTGTGAGAGCGACAAAGGACCCCATTGTTTGTTGCTTATCATTTCAATCAAAACCACAATCAGAGCTTTATTAGAGCTCCAGATGTTGGAACAGGCTTGCTCAGCTGATGTAGGACTAACATTGGTATTAGATTATTATCTTGAGAATGAGGGAAAACCGTTGCGCAGCTTGAAGGTCAAACATTCATAGATACATTTGATGAAAAGCTCTGTCTTTAAGGGGACCTGACGGGAGCTTTCTCTGTGAACTTTGGATGTGTGACATATTTTACACATTAGCTCCAAATAAAGGATAATTCTGGGTATAATGTGATCCCTGTGCAGGGTATACTCTTCCGTTAAGGATTTACGAGGGAGAGAACTTTAAACCAGAAGTTCCACTCATTATCCTCATATTACGTGTGGTTACCCTTGGATCCAGATGACTGGATCAAGTGGCTGAACTGAGGGGTGTGATGTGGGAGGGAGGCCAAATGCATCCTGCTTGTATTCTCGGGGAATCCCATAAAGAGGAAAGCGGAAAGAGGGGAATTATGGGATGGAAAATGATAGGACAGGAGTGAGGAAGACTGAGGAAAAGGAAGAGGAGCGGTGAGAAGAGATTAGGCTTGACCAGCAGAAGCAGAGGGTAATGACACATGGTGTGTCTGTTGGTGGGCGGGTGTGTTTGTGTGTTTGTCTCTGTTGGTGGGCGGGTGTGTTTGTGTGTGTGTCTGTTGGTGGGTGTGTGTGTATTTTTGTGTGAGTGCAGCCAAGCACAGAGAAATGAGACAATAGGGTGCACAGTCAGTGGCAGGCAGAGATGGCTCCTATTGTTAAGACAGAAGAGTGCACAACACACACACACACACACACACACACACACACACACACATACACATTCAAATACACACAAACACAAAGGTTGTTATTGATCCCATCCTGTTGAATGGGTTTGTTTGTAGTGTCTGTTGAAACTCAGACAAAGATACAGTGATTAATTGGAGATCTTATGATGCCATGATTCCCTTCCCATTACAAATTCTGATACCTGGACTGTGTGTATCAAATGATACAGAGTAACAATCCGAAAACAGTGCATTTAATATATGGTACTAAATTAAATTAAAAAAATGTAAGACTTAGTAAATCATATAATCCTGACATTATCAACAACTATATTTCAATGACAAGGAAGGACAATCATAGGGTAGGTATCTCAGAAACAACTAGATCAGACTACAGTTCACACACATGCACACATGGGCCTGGTTACTGCAATATGTAGAGCAGTGATTGATGGGAAACCAAAAACCACCTCCATAGCAGAAACAGGGAAAGGGGGGTGAAAGGGGTGGGTGGTGATGGAGAAGCAAAGAGCGAGGGAGGCTGTCGGAAAGAGAAACAAGAAGGAGAGGACAAAAAAGATAAAGCAAACACATGGGGGTTATAAGAGGAGGGTGCGAACAAGTGGTCTCTTATCGGAGTGTTGATACGACGTCTGTTTAAATGATGAGATCAGTCTTTGTCACTTTCACTCCTCCTTTTTGACTGTTTCTGGAACTCATTCATCTACTTTTCAATCACTCTTTTATATGGGTGCTCTCTCTCTCTCTCTCTCTCTCTCTCTCTCTCTCTCTCTCTCTCTCTCTCTCTCTCTCTCTCTCTCTCTCTCTCTCTCTCTCTCTCTCTCTCTTCCTCTCTGTCTCTTTCTCGCTCTGTATCTCATATGCCAGCTAACCATTACAAGCTGTGGTAAAGTTCTAGGAGAGGTTTGTGTGTGCAAGTGTGTGCGCGCATTGTAGGGGGGTTGTGGTTCTTTGCGGGAGAGCATTTCCAGACCGTGGGGGGTTTGAGATACACTTTAGCTTCGTCCTAATGGAGCAAACCAAGACTCTATTCATGCACTTATGCGCACACACATTCACGTCCACCACCATGAAAGCTCATCCACCACCACTCCAGAGCTTTATTGTATACAGAAGCAAATTAGCTCACTCACTGAGCCAAGAATCCTAATGTGATAAAGATTTACGTGTCCTAATTTTTCTCTTTAGCAAATCAGCATTTTTTCAAAGCGTGGGTTAGGTTAATAGGATTAAAAGTGAGTTGGGTCAACAACACATGTTGGAGAAAGCAAAGTTGAAAGTTCAGTTAAGGTACCAGAAGGTGTTTAATTGATGATGGCAAACAGGATGATCAGTGTCATGGGAAAATAAATCATCTCACTGCAATTTTCTTGCAGCCTTTTCTAGATCTTCTGCAGCTAGTTTATCTCTCTCCCTCTTTTTTTTGAACACACATTTTTTTATAGTGCATCTATCTGCATCTTTTACATCTTATGTATATGTATTCTGATTCTGTAATTTGACAACATGGTAATATTTTTTTCTAAGGAGAGTGACATTTGTTCCTAATAGAGCACTGTCAATCCCAACTGCATAATATAATTTGATCCTTTAATTGTTTTTTGCGCTACAGACACCACAAACTGCCACAGGTGAAAAATTGACCAATTTATATTACTATAGTGAAATTAGCACAAGGTTACACTATACCTATGACAGCTGTGTGGGAGTATTAATGAGGTTTGGAGAAAGCGTCTCAGTTTCAGCACATGATATTCTTCAGTTGTTGAATACACATAACACAAGCACATGCATGCTGAAAACCTTGTGATCCTATAGGTATTTCTCCAGAGAAAAAGGATATACCCAGATCCTAATACCCCTACTTGTCTGGTTGAATCAGAACCTCTACCAGTCCAGGATTAGACGACAAACTCGAATGTGCATCCTAATGGCTGGTTGAACACTGAAGGTTGCTGATGATTTTGTGGATTCAACATCCAGTGTGTATTAGCATAAATGGAATATAACATAATTATTATCCTAAGTATACATTTTTTAGAACAAACCAAACACTGCCTCCAGAGAGGGCCTTTGACTTTTTAATGTCACATGAAAGCCACTGTAGTTTCTTCTTTACACATACACACTGGCCCTTTTCGGGTCATACTATTTAATGGAAAGCCTGGGAAACATATCTTATGGAATTATTTATCCTATACTTAGACTCCTGCTGTCCCCAAGAGAGATTCGGCACATTAGCTGACATCCTGGGAGTTTGGTACCCACAAACCATCTACACTGTAATTTTTTGGCGCTCGTTGTGTTGTCTTGTTGTGACCTCAGCCATCTGAAGCTGTGAGTGCTGCTCACTCGCGGGGGGTGCAGCACACCAGACCAGAGCAGATGATCACAGAGTGTTGAAGCAAAGTAGGATGTCTAGACTAGATGAGTTGATCAGAGGGTCTCAGCTTTCAACCTCCCTGCAGGAAAGCTGCATTACGCTTTTAACACTGCAGATTCTGTTTCTGCCAGCCTGTCTGCCATGCAGCCAGCCTGGCTTTATGTGGGCGTGCATGCAGAAATAGGCCAGACAAACTTGGAGCTGACTGTCAGAGATTCATAGGAAGCTTCTTTCAAGTCCTCAGATAGGTGAGAGGAAGATAGTGAGCAAGCAATGCAGGGCTTAGAGCGTGAGAAGTCCTTGTGTCAAAAAGAATTGTGTGTGTGAGTGTTAGATAAGAAGCTGAAGTGAACAGGCTTGTCTTGCTTAGGTGCCTGTTTGTGTGAGCCTGCTTGTTTGAGGAGAAAACAGAGAGATAGGCAGAGTGAGGCTGAGATGGAGAGCGAGAGCGTATTTGTGAGTCTGACAAATTCAAGTCCCATGATGTTTTGAAGCTTGGAGCAGAAAAGACGTGATAAAGAAAGAACAAAACAACCACTCTCAACAAGGAGACTTAGATCAAATTAATTCTTTAAATACCCACATCCTCACAGCAGTTTGTTTTTTGCATATATATAGACCAATTCAAACGCCTGAGACCAGTTAAATGACAAAGTGGTGTCTGACTGTTGGAACTTCCAGATCTTATAAAGCACATACTGTGTGTATGCGTGTGTTGGGAGGTGCGCCCATTCATGAAGGAGAATGAAGAAGCAACACTCATAACGAATGAATAATGAATAAGAAAGCCCCCCCAGACTTGCTGTCTGCTCACATATGCGGATACACACACACACACACACACACACACACACACACACACACACACACACACACACACACACTACAGTGGGAGAGTAAGAAAGGGGGGTGGGGGACGTGTCTAACAATGATATGGGTGGTCAGGGTCTTTTCTAAGTGCTGCTGGGAAATTGAATGTTGGCTTCCAGGTACTCAGGTGACGTACGGCTTTTTTCATGTGACCACCGAGTCACGTGATCATTACAGGCAGACGGAGGAAAGCGAGGGCGGACGGGAGTGCGGGTTAATAAGCGCACATGGGTGTTTTTGTGCGTCAGTTGCTAATGGGCCATCATCAGTAAAAGGGTTGCTGTAGGATGAAAGGATAAGCTGTTACAAGCACACACACACACATTCTGCACACACTCACACACACGCACACACACACACATATTCTGCACACACACATATTCTGCACACATTAATGCACTCAAAAACACACTGGAGCTTTCAGAGTATCTCTCTCTTTCTGTGTGCGTGTATGTGCAAATCATATGATATAGACGAGGTTACACAATATGACAATAGTGTAACAGGTTATATAAGTTGACAGCATGAGATCATCACCTCGGAGATTGTCCTAATCTTTGAAGCTCACAAGGTTTTCTAATAGCTTTATATCATTTCACAAAACTCACTCACCGTGACCGGCCACAGTCTCCTGTGCTGAGTTGTTGATTGGTTGGTACGGTGGGTGGTTCCTTTTTTTGGAGCTTCAGTGGCTCTGTTGGAGAGTTACCGAGGGTAGCATTAAACCATTTGAATGATTGATGGCGAGCATGCTCCTTGTCTCAGATGGTTTGCACCAATGCACTGGATGTATTTCCTTTTTTTAAGTTTGATTCAAATTCAATAGCTTTATTGAATTAAACAATGATACAGTTGAATTAGATTCAAGGTGCCCCTCATTGTAGATCTCTTTTAAAAACTGGATACTATTGTGATAATGTTGCTGTAATAGGTGAACAGCATCCAACGTCTGATCTTTTACCTTGAATTCAACTGAACTTTCTTTTTCCTCCTTGCTCTCTGCATTTCAGTTATTTTATCATCTTTACAGAAACCAACCATGATGCTGCTCTGTCTGCGTTTGTCTGCAGATCAGTCTGTTCAGTTGCCTGCAATGTTATCCTCTAAAAGGGTCACAGACATTATTAATGCTCTAGATGTGTGTCATGCTTTCCTCTCAAAGCTCACATTTCTGCTTGGTTAATTAGAAAATGACTTCCATATTTCTTTTAATCTTGTTACTGCAGGTTTTCTCTGAAGACTTTATATTTGGATTGAGCAGAAACGTATTGAGGTTTCGTCAACTTATTTTACCGTTGTCAGGCAGCTGAGAATGTGTTTATTTTATGGGGCACTGATGAGCTGGATGTGTCAGCCACAGTTAGACACAGAGATGATGAAGAAAATAGAAACATCACTGTGCAAACACACTTAGGCAGAAGCAAAGGAGCACTCATGTCCATTCGAAATGACTAAAGAATTGATACCTACAGAGGTAAATGATGAGCCAACAAATAATGACAAAATTTGGGCTGATTTTGCTGGTCCAGTGTTGGTGCTTAAACCACGTTGGGTTTATACAAACCGTCTTCTTATTAAGGTTTTATTGGTGGTTGGCAAACCAGCTTACAGGTGCATGACTGCCCCCTAGATATAAAATTCAGTTTATCATTTGGCCTGATGTCAAAACAGTTTCACATGTTTCAAACCTGAAAATGATCTATTTAGACCTTCTTTCTTACTGTTAAAAAGATGAAATTTAAACAAAAACACAACACAGACTAGACAGGAATGTCTCACAGCTTTAACACACATTTTCATGTAAGAATGAACACACTAGTACTTCTTTACAAGAACCAGCTTACCCACAGTGCCCTTTGCATCTGTATTTATTGAACTATCAGTGGTAGAGCTGGAATGCCCATTAAACTCTGTATGTGTGTGGGTGTGTCAGACTTTTCTAAGAGGCTCGTCTTTGACAGGATGGAAGAATGTTGCATGTAACTTTCTTTTCTTAACCTGTTTGGTCAAGCTTTCACACAGGGCCTTTAACCATGACTAAAAAAGACTTGGTTAAAGATTGGCATATATTTATTTAACATTTTTTAGAACCAGTTTCTTGTCAACGAGTGTCATACACCAATAATGTAGATATGAAGAAATAAGTAAAAATACAAAGACGGGTTATACACACTTTTAAATTCACTTTAGCAGTATGCTGCTAGGTATAATACAAAAAACAGGCAAGGAATATGTTTCTCATAGTACGTGGCTTCATATTTTATAAAAATTTGTATGTCAATACCATGTTTAGATGCTGCGTCAGTAAAATGGATATTTTGCATCCTGTTGTCAAACCATGAAATTAATCTTTTGTGGGGGAATCATAATTTCACCCCACTGTATGATTTTTCTTTTCTCTTATCTTAATTAGCTTTCCTGTCCGCTCTTAACCCTCTTCCTGCTTCCCTTGATAGTAATCACCCTCACTTTAACCATGTTGTTCCCTCAAAACAACATGTTTTGTTTGGGTAAAAGCTTCTTTCCTCCAGATTTCTAGACAAACAATGTTTCCTTTATTGATGTGGCTGTATGACTAATTTTCCTCCTCTTTCCTGTGTGCAGGATCGCAAGCTGTCAAAGTCAGAGCGACAGCGCTTCAAAGAGGAGGCCGGGATGCTGAAGGGTCTTCAGCATCCTAACATTGTCCGCTTCTATGACTCGTGGGAGGGGCCATGCAAAGGAAAGAAATGTATTGTTCTGGTCACCGAGCTCATGACATCTGGGACGCTAAAAACGTGAGTACATGAAACTTGCTATGAATTGCTCTCTATAGCCATTTCATTACAGATGATGACTCACTCATATTTTTATTGAAGTGTGAAAATTGCACACCACCACACATACATGTCTGCATTCTCTTCTCCGTTAAACTAATATGCAGCCCCTTTCTATTTCCATCCATTGAAATGTCTTCTACAGACATGTCGTAAGCACCTTCACATCCCAGCATGATCTCAGTGTGTCTGAGTGCAGCTGTTAGCGGCTCATCTAGTTTGTTTCGACTCGTATTATGTAAAAATGTGTGTTACATCATTAATAAGTGACCTTAACTCAACCACTATGTACTGTAACATCAGCAAAGGTTTACACAGAATAAGTTGACAAAGCTCAAACTACTTTCTATGTTTCTGTTACAAACTGTGCATACATGTGGTTTGCACTGAACTCACTGTAGAGAATTGGCAAGTGTGTCGCTGTCATTGTCCAAGTGTGTAACAGCGTGCCAGTCTGTCTGCTGTACAGAATGGACCTGTGACAGTGAATTTGAAAGTGATTGTTGAGCCCCCGAAACAATGAAAGCTTAAATGTGGCGTGAGTGGCACACGCCGTGCGCACAGTGTGCCCCCGTGCAATGCATCGTGGGTCATTGGCCCACCTGCCAGCTGCTGCTTCTGCTGCAGATTCCTCTCATTCCTGACAGACAGAGAGAGAAACCATAGTGTGTGTTGTTGGTGTAGGCTGATGTGACAAGAGTAAACCAAACTTATAATGAGATGCAGTCAGCTATAGAGGCAGATAGATGCAAAAACAGTGAGACCAACAGAAATATCTAGATGTCCAGTTTAAAGGTGATTAGGCAGAGTGACAACTCAAACTAAAGTATTACCTGTGACCACAGGGTGAGAGAATTGATCCAGCACCACAGTCCTACCAGGGGCAGTAGCTCCCTCAAGTGGAAGAGTGAAAAGCTTCAAGTAGTTGCTGTGGAAAGAAAGAAACTGTGACTGACAACCTGCCTCAACTCGCAACCCAGTACAGTAAAAGAAATTGTGGTTTTCCAACCTCTTACACTCTACATACATATTTTTAAATGCTTTTGTAGACATAATTTGGATTGGATTTAGATTGAAATAAGCAGACAAAGATACCTCAAAGCAAATGGAAAACGGGGCAAGTATATTGTAATACTACTTGAAAGATTTATTGATTGTTTATTTTACAAAAACATAAAGCTTGAATTATGCCCATTTTATCTGTAAAAATGTCAACTTCCAGTAACGCAAGATATTATTTTCTGATATGTTGTTTGGTCACAACAGCAGCCCAGAACCCCCAAATATACCATTTACAACACATAAAAAACACATTTTAAAAGCTGGTTTCAGTGTTTTTTGGCATTATTGCCTCTAAGAATAACTTGCATTAATAACTCTCTGTCGGGTAACTAATCAAACAATCAAATTCAATGTTTAAGCTCAGCACAATATATGGAGAAAGTAAAGTCTTCACAAACGCATGTCTTTGCAAGTATATTTAGTGCAAGCATGTACATATAAGCACAGATTCAAGGCTGCGGAGCGATTTGGCACTCATCCAGATGAAGACTCAGAAAGGAGAATGACGCTTGTGCTCTGAAGTGGTGGAAAAAGTATGAGAGATGACAAGAGAGAGGGGTGATAGGGAAGAAGAGAGATATGAGGATGGAAATACTGACCAGGGTGGGTTTGGAGGCCCCTTATCTCTGTGTGTGCGTGTGTGCGCGACAGAAAGAGGCTGATGTGGCATTTGTCTGCTTGTATGTATTAATGCGTTTATTTTTGTGAATGTGTATCTGTTAATGTGCATTTGTACTGTTCAAATACAGTTTAAATGCACATCTATGAATTCAGGTTAGGGTGTTGATGAAGTGATTGTGGGTTTGGAACGTGCTTTGTGCGCTGTCACTCCAACATCGCATGGCAGGGCAGGGTTTAACTTATCTGTCAGCAATGTTCTGACTTCAGAGGAGAGCGAAAGAAAGCAGAGGAGACAGGCGAGGTCGAGGAGTACGGGCGGGTGAAAGTAAGGAAGGAAGGAAGAGAAGAAGAGGGTGCTGAGAAGTAGAAGAGAAATGTGTGATAGAATGGGGTGAATGTGAGGATGATGAAAAGGCTGTTAAAATCATGCAGATTTCAATTTTTGAGTTTATGTTCAATAGTCGTCTAAATGTTTTTCTCTCTGTTAATATGTTCCATACCCTGAAGTGACAACTTCTTATGAAAAGATATATTAACTTGATAAATTCAACAGTTTTATTGTGTTGTCATTAGTTTTCACCCGATCCATCATCGTCTCTTTTGGAGCTAAAGAGGCAAACAAATTAATCTATAGCTGCATCACTTCACAGAATCTGGTCTGAATCATGCAGCATGACTGATAATCCTGTTATAGTTCATCCTCTCATCATAGGCCAAGTGTGGAAGAGAGGACACACTGCACATTATTTATTTTGATCCAACAGGATGTTAGATGCTCCTGCAGCTGCCCCCATGTCAGCTGAGTCTGAGATGAAAAGTCACCTCACAGTGTTTTCTGTTGATGATTCCTGGAAAACCAAATTGTTTCATCATATGCACAGGGTCTCAAAGCAGTCTTAAAAAGTCTTAAACATGTTAAAATATTATGTACTAGGTCTTAAATATGTTTGGGTAGGTCTTAATTAGGATAACAATATTTTAGCGCTATATTCGCAGCTCTGTAAAGTGAATATTAGATGTGTGCATAGTTTTTCTCAGTGTGTTAAACATGCATATATACAAATATTAGCATTCTGTCATAAAACTACAAAAAAGAGCAACAAGACCAGTGTCTTAGGAGCTCAGCCCAACAAGCTAGGGCTGTGTCGGAGCAGATTGATCTGCAATGCTTTGTCCACGCTTGTCCAAGCCCCTCGTCATCAGGTCAGACAGATTTGCAGTTGCTGAATTATTAGGGCAGCTGTTGAAACTCGGGATCTGTGGAGCTGCCAGCGATACGGCTGTGCAGCAGATCAGCTGTCTGACTTGGAGCAGAAAGACAGAGGGCATCACTGGTGAGGTCGACATCGCCAGGGTCACTCGGTGCATGAGACAGAGTTGAACCAAACAAAAAGATGATGAGGCGTGAAACAGATTGTCTCTCTTCAATCCTCCGTAACATCTGCAGCACACTGGATCTGATTGTGGGTTCAGCACTTAACTCGAGTTTCAGTGACGAGCTGAGTGGAGAAATTTCCCGGTTGATAAAGTTTCAATCCCTGATGTTAATCAAGACAGAAGACTGAATATCTAGAACAGATTTAAAATACTTTTTAAGCCCTGTATTGTTATTCCTTTATTTTTTAAACAACCACCTATGTGTTTGTGTGCCAATTAATTTCAGCTGCTAAAACGTGATATTTACCTGTTGCCTTTGCTTTTTGTGATGCAAAACGATAACGGAAAGACATGGTTAAGATAGTGAAACGTCTTCTTGAATGAAAAGCATCACACATATTCTAAAATTTCAGGTTGGGAAACAAAGACTTTTAAACCTAAGTGTGTCAGTCTTTAAATGTTTGTTCAGATTAAATGGGATGTAGTTTTAATGACGTTAAATGCGTCTGAGAGTCCTGTTAAATGTCCGTCAATGACTGTCTGTCTTTTGCTGTGTTCGTCCACGTTCATGTCTTTGAGAGAATTTATAATGTATCTCTTTAATCTGAAATTGTATTACAGTAATCCACTTGGGTTTCATAAGCTTTAATCTTTAATAGAAGTATTATCCATGTTTTCACCACGTAACTCTTTTAACTGACAATCGCAGCAACATTACAAGTCACCCTTGTTTGTTTTCAGTGTCCTTCAATGAGGACAAAGCTAAAAGCAATTTAATGATGCTACGCTATTTATATAACATTTGATGAGAAACTCAACAGTCCGGGTATTTTATGTTGTGTAAATTCATGAAATAGTTTGACCTGTTTTAAGCTGGTGCACTAGTTCACTAGTTACACTTAATCTCACTTTGTTGGCTGACATGCCGTCTTGTGTGTGATGTCTTTGTCCCGCAGCTACCTGAAGCGTTTCAAGGTGATGAAAATCAAGGTGCTGCGTTCGTGGTGCAGACAGATCCTCAAAGGGCTTCACTTCCTGCATACCCGAACCCCGCCCATCATTCACAGGGACCTGAAATGTGACAACATCTTCATCACGGGGCCCACGGGCTCGGTGAAGATAGGTGACCTGGGGTTAGCCACATTAAAGAGGGCCTCCTTCGCCAAGAGTGTCATAGGTAGGAAGACGCATGTGCATGGACACTAAAGACACAATTCCTCATCACTTGTATGCAGACACACACTTCTGTTGTTAGATGTGAAGCCGTATATCAGAATGAAATGTTCAGGTTTGTGAATGTGAATAAAGTGAAAAATCTGATGATTTATGTATGATTACCACAATCATACGACACACATAGTCTTATATAACGTATAGATGCAAAGCCGGACAGACTATGTACACATGACACACGCCTACTGTAGATTAACTTTACTGCCTCTGACATGTCTAGTTGTTAAAGTAAACTGCAGGTATTTGAAAAGTGATACCACACACCAGTCAGTCTGCTACTGAGCTCGGATTAAACTGTCTGCAGACATGATGGCTGAGCACACACACCCTGAATATAATACATACATCAGGTAAAGGGTGTATGTTCTGCTCCATATATTAACTTGGCTGCCTGTCAGTATAGACATTTTCTCACACACAATGTAAATGAATGCACATACTCTTGAGGTTTATCTAATTACTGCACCGCAGCTGCAAGATTTGCTTAGCATACCATTCTTGCCTCAAGTATTTGGACTCACAAAGAAACAGAGACAGGAAACCATGTGGAGCCGGGAGTGTGTTTGAAATGTTACATTTCCACCTTCATTTACTTGATTTTTGAGATCTAGGTCTTCTCATCATCATAACATTTTTGTATATGTTATTTAAATGACAGTCAGTTAGTTTTTTTCTTAAACCTTTCTTAAAAGAAAGTATACACAGATAGGGACTGAAAGTAGGATGGATTATTTTCTGTGTTACTGCAAGCCTCAGAGACATTGTCACGTTAGAAATACTTTAAATACTAAAACTGCCTCTTTGTTATTTATTTCTTGCAATGAAATGGCAGCAATGATGGCTACAGTTTGCGTTTCCCTGAGAGAGAAAGAAAGAAACTCTCACTCACTCAGGATGCAAGTGAGCTGATACAGATGAGCTGATACAGATGTTTTGTTTGTTTGGTGTTTATTATTTTTTCCACCAAAAATCTCTCACAATCCTTGGCAGAGCAGACGCAACTGAATATGAAGAAACAGCCACAAGCTGTCTACACTTTATTGAGCAAGTTTAGACAGTTTGCGGATGTTTCTACTTATTTCTTAGTTAAAGAGAAATTCTCAATGTAAAAAACACAATTTTAAAATCCTTCAGCCCTTCATTACACTCTTTACACAATCTTTTAATAAGCATAGATTTAATCATACAAATTACGTAACAACCCATAAGTATAACCATTTTACCCATGACACTGATTTTTTCTGTGAAAAATAACTCTCATAAATCTCAAAAGCCTTTTGGTAAATTCTTTTCAATATTAAATAATTATTCTTTTAAAAATACTTTTTGAACAAGATTAAAATACTCGAATACAGTCACGCTCACAACAGAACATTCGCAGTAATATCTCTGTGAAGAAAAAATTTAAAAATGTGTATTTGTGACATCAAAAGTTTAGACATCCAGTTTCAGTCTTTACTGCTGTCTCAGGCTCTAACTTAGTTGACAAGAGTTTGAATGATTTACGATTCTTGGGAAATGAAGATAAACAGGCTACAAGCATGATGCTGTTATTGTAGCTGCCTCTCACAACTCACCACTAGCCTACAATGCACCCACCAGTTGATGCTCCCATAAATTACTGAGGGATCTAAGTTTTCAGTAAAATGAAAAACATATTTTTTCCTTCTCCTTTTCATCAGGCACCCCAGAGTTTATGGCTCCAGAGATGTACGAGGAGAAGTACGATGAATCTGTAGATGTCTACGCCTTCGGGATGTGTATGTTGGAGATGGCTACATCTGAATACCCCTACTCTGAATGTCAAAACGCTGCTCAGATCTACAGGCGGGTCACTAGTGTAAGTCCAAATGCCTTGTTTGTCCTTTTTGTCACCAACATCCTCCTCCGCCTGCCTCTCTCTGCCACCCCCCCCCCCATACTTGTTTACCGACTATATTTATAAGTTTGGCATGAGATGCAGGCGATCGGGTCATATGACAGTGTTTTTGCATTTGATTGCTCTCACTCTTTTTCTTGTTCTGAAGCACTGCCCACCTCTGTTATGAAACCGAAGGGAAAAAAGAGAAATCACATTAGCACTAGAAGAACACGTTCTTTTCTACCACTAGAGAGAAGTACTGAGCCTACCTGTCATGTCAGGCTAAATCTAATGTTCCCTCTACACACACTGTTGGTTTGGCCTTGAGCAAAACAGTTACCAGAGGTCTCTCTTATCTTAGTTGAAAGTTAGCGCAGGGTTAGAAGAATCACATTAACGTTTACTGCAAAAATGAATGAAAACAAAAAGTGAAATAAAATATTTGTATCAATGTTTTTAAATGGCTGCAAAGGGTCTGGTCTCCACTACAACCCACAATGAATCCCTATTTTTCTACCGGATCTTTCCATTGATGAACAAAAGGTCTCTGTTCGACATCTCTAATTCCCTTCGAGTCTTTGTAACGTTTTAGTGACATTTTGACTTGGCTGGAAACAGTGAGAGTACAAAAATGAGACAGAGAGAAAAACACAGACAGAGAGGGTAGCAGATGCAATCACGAGCTGTTTCAAGTTAAGTGCCGCCGAGGTCAACAACACAAACACAAACACAAACACAAACACACACACACACACACACACACACACACACACACACACACACACACACACACACACACACACACACACACACACACGCAAACGCAAACACACATACACACAAGCAGATGAGAGCTGTCTGCCTCTATTCCTCACAGGAGTTCAGCTCTGTGGATGCTGACAGCGATGCTTATTGGACCATTGGAACTTACTATAAAATCTTCTTTCTATTTTCTCTGTTTATCCTTCAATGTATCCATAATTGCTGTTCTGCTGCAACAGTGTGGAAGAAAAACACAGTGTTTTTACTTGATTAAATGCATTTGCCCCCCAAAGGCATTCATTTCAAACAGAGCAAGCATTAACACCAGTATCACTAAATATCTGGCTGCTTCTACTGCAGAAATAAAGTGATGGTTATTATTCATGAATGAGTGCAACATCGCTCCCAGCTGAAACAAGGGCTGATACCTTAGGTGAAATCCAACATTAAAATTGAATGGTAATTTTTGACAAAATGGCTGCAGTGAAAGTTATGTGTAGCAGAAATTAAGAATGATGTGAATTTTATCCTCAAATCAAATTATGCCTAAGCAACTTTATATTAAAAAAAACTAAAACAAATGTTAAATATAAGTGAAGACAAGAAGCTACCACTACTTTAAATGCATTATTTTAGTTAATGATAATCTGACAGTAGCTGCATGAACACATAACTCTTTCCAATCAAACCATATTTCCTTAATTTAACGACCTTAACCTCTGAATTCACAGCTTTTTTTGTCCGTAAATGTAACTGATAAATTAATAGCAGTATCATTATATACAGCAAGCAACATGTTTCTCCGATTGTTTTGTTCATCCAGAAAAATATCCGGTCAAAAAGCCAGATTCAGTTGTTTGTATATATTATTGCCAGATAAAACACACACATACACACAAGCTTGTGACAACCCCCAGGGTGCAGCAGTCACCTGCTTCCTTTCATTCTGCTGCTTAATCCATCCATTCAGCTTCTACCCCTCTATGCCT
This sequence comes from Limanda limanda, assembly GCF_963576545.1. NCBI lineage: Eukaryota > Metazoa > Chordata > Actinopteri > Pleuronectiformes > Pleuronectidae > Limanda > Limanda limanda. Next base: position 15,153,042 of record NC_083636.1, read on the forward strand.
GTCCTCATATTAAACCCCACGAACCCCCTGATGTTGCAGCACCAGTTAATTGTAGATGAGTTGTCACGCTATTAAACAGCTAACTGTTAATTTGGCATGTTACATGAACCGCTCGTTGATTGAGGTTATTATTGATGTTTTTCTGTCAAATCTTCAGTCTTTTTTATGCTTTTACACAATTCCTTGGTATTTCCTTATCCTTTTTGTCACATGACCGCCACCCGAATCTACATTGGCATCTTGATCTCTCAGTCTCATCCTCTTTATACCTTGACGTACAATGTTGTTGACGTGCTTCATGGTCCTTTTCCCTCTGGAACATTCCTTAGCTCCAATCAGCCTTGTTAAACTACAAATCTAGCTTTCTTTCTCCCTCTTTCTCTCCCCCTGACTCTCCTCCATCCCCCCTGCTTCTGTCAGACTTAATACCATTACTAGCTCCATCAGTCCTAACTTTGTTTGGCCCTTGTTTGCGTGTGTGTGTGTGCGCGTTTGTGTGTGACAGAGAGAGATGGGGGGGGGGGGGGGGGGTGTTGCGTCATGATGAACTGGGTGGTTGAAGGGGAGAGGCCCAGAAAGTAGAGGAGGAAGGTTAGACGGCTTGAGGAAAGAGCAGAAAGAGGTGGTCATTTGCTGGTATAAACCAGGTTTAGGTAATGCATCAGTCCATCTGTCTGACAAGCAGCCACTTCAGACTAAACAACCAAAAACTAAATTCAAAGTTTACCTGCAGTTTTCGTTCGTCAGTCAACTCTCTACTCCACTTGTCTGTCTTAGGTAAGTTACTCACCTTATATTTAATCCTCCATCTATGAACCTGTGTGTCGTTTAGCCTTTTTAATATTTTATAATAACCCAGCCAAGTTTATCTGTGGTTACTATTTTCTCTCTTTTAGTTTGGACTTTTTCCTGTTTTTTGTGAGTGTTTTCTAAGTTTTACATTTTTTTCCCAGCTGCATTCATCTTTTTAAAACCTCTGTTAAACTCTTGAGCTTCTGAATGGTTTACCTAAAATGTAATGTGCTTACAGAGGCTCCCTGGAAATAGTTATTCACTTTTTTGCACTTGAAGGTAGCCATTTTCTTATCGTATCTGTTACGACTTGAATTTTGCTGTATTAGTCTGATAGAAACAGCTTTTGTTTTTGCCTGAAAGGCTTTTTCCCGAAGTTGTCTTTACTTTATGCCGAGCTTGTGGTTCTGGCAGGTGCATTTTATCAGTTTTGCGTTATTCTTCAAAATGTTTCCTAGTTTTCGTTTCCCCCAAAACGTTGTGAATTATTTTATATTCCCAGGAGGATTAAACTATTACTGGACACTGTAGGATTTCTGCCAGTCAAATGTTCTAAATCTCTATCATTTATCACAATGGGTTTTTCACAGACTAAACTCTAATGTGATCAGCAACATATTATAATATGACCTTGCCTTTGATTGTTACACCTTTTGAATTCTGTTTTCTGTTTTCCTATATTGAAGAGTTGTTTTATCATGCATTTAATGCAGAGACAAAACAACATCTGCATGCAAATATATAACATTTATCTGTTTTCTGGACCAAAATGACCTTCAGGGATTCAGACAATGAATCTAGAGCACATGTGTGTATGGTATGTCGGTGTGTGGGTCTTCCCTTTGCTGTGTGTCTCTATTTGCTTCCTCATTCTCGCTGCTCTTCTTTCTCTGTGTGTGATTTTGCAGGGGGTGAAGCCTGCCAGTTTTGACAAGGTAGCCATTCCTGAGGTGAAGGAAATTATAGAGGGTTGCATCCAAACAAACAAGGATGAGAGGTGAGTCACATGAACCACAAACTATCAACGCCAAATTTGGATCTGTTGACATATAGCTATATTCCACTGTGTTTGTGTTATTGGAGGTCCTATAGTCTTTCCACTATATATTCTTTCTCTAACATTTATAAAAAGTTTGGGATCATGCTGTCATCACTTCCCCCAGTAAAGCTTTATGGTGCCACTCAAATGTCAGGGGTCAGGAGACTGAACAGTAAAACCCTGTGACTGATTAGTGATTATCAAGACATCCTGCCCCACAAACTAAATGGCACAATGTGAAATGTACGTGGAAGGCTGTTTTGGCAATAAATGTTGTCACAATGATGTTATTCCCAGCAGATTAATGAAATACCATGCCTCTCCTGTTAGCTTCTAAATTCAGAGATCAGTTCACTAAGTGTTGCCAGTCTTGAACAAATTTGCATCCAACACTATAAAGCGGTAAATCTGTTTTTCCCTCAACAGCTTTCTTTTAAACACAATCTCTGTGTCAATCTAAATTGCTGTGTTCCCTCATGGATCCTCTTTGATGTCTCTTGTTCCTGCAGGTATGCCATAAAGATCCTGCTGAACCATGCATTCTTCCAGGAGGACACAGGGGTCAGGGTTGAACTGGCGGAAGAGGACGATGGAGAAATGATCGCCATCAAACTTTGGCTGAGAATAGAAGATGTCAAGAAACTTAAAGGCAGAGAATGATTCCATTTTATCTTATGATTATGAAATATTTTTGATCTTTGGTGCCATTATAAAAAACAACATTTAAACACTTATTCTTAAAGTACTTATAATCATCTTTGTCCTAATTTTACAAACGTGTAGCACTGCTTCTTAGCTTTTTGTCTCTCTTACACTATTTAATTTCTATATTGTTTATTTTTAGGCAAATACAAAGACAACGAAGCCATCGAGTTCTCTTTTGACCTGATTAAGGATGTGCCTGAAGATGTGGCCCAGGAAATGGTATGAATAAAGGAGGGGAGGATATAATGATGGAAGGATGAATGGTGGTGGTTATTGGATAGAAAAAGAGAATGAAAGTGAAGAGTTGATGAATAAATGTTTGAGATTTTGAAGACAATGATGTATTGAGGGTTTTTTTAAAAACAAGCATCTCTTTGACGTCGCCCCCAGGTTGAGTCTGGCTACGTTGCTGAGGGTGACCATAAGACCATGGCCAAGGCGATTAAGGACCGTGTGTCTCTGATCCGGAGGAAGAGGGAACAGAGGAAGCTGGTGCGGGAGGAGCAGGAGAAGAGGAGACAGGAGGCAGAGCAGCATCTGCAACAACAGCAACAGCAGCAACAGCAACAGCAGCAACAACAACAGCAACAGCAGCAACAGCAGCAACAGCAACAGCAACAGCAGCAACAACATCAGCAGCAGCAGCAACAACAACAACAACTGCAGCAGCTTCAGCAGCAGCAACAAGACACACATAAAACCTCACACACACAGGTTTGTTATCAGTATTTTTCACCTTCGTGAGGCTGATTAGATGCTGAAAAACCATACGGATCAGGAGATACTCAGGTTTTTTTTTTAAGGTTTGCTGTATTTGAAATTAAGAAATGAACAAGTCTTTCGATGTGCCCATTTAATTCTTAACTATTTCCAGACCCTTTTGTGAGTCATACACAGGGTCATTTTCTCCCTGAAAGCCAATGTTCGCATGATTCGTCTTCAAGTTGTTGTATTTCGTATTAGAAGGTCATCAATGCTTACATCTGTATGTATTTTACATGTGTAATATAACTTTGACAAATAAGAATTGTCTGTCTTTTGTTTAACCTTAGCTTGTGTTTGTCCGCAGGCCGAGCTGGAAGAGAGTGAAGTGGCACACCAGCAGCTCCACTATCAGCAGACCGGCCTCTCACACGCATGTAAGACATACTGCACACAGGAGACAAAGTCAATACAGTCGGTTGCATTCTGCACATTTCTGCCTGTGAAGAGCTCATCATTCTTTCTAGGATATGCATATGATCTGTTTCATTCATATTAACAGTAGTTCCATAAAACATGTTCCATAAGCAAACTTGTTAAAAGCATCCTACTAAATATTTCATACCAGTGAAGGTCATAGGTTATAGTCTTCATGAACAACTTGTGCAGTTGTTCACACTTCTGCAGTGCTATTATATTACCATGTTAATATAAGTTTGTAAATGGCAATTCATTTCGTTTTATGTCATTACTTGAGGATAACTTTCATTACACTATATATTGTATAAGAGTAATGAAGCAAAGTAGAAAAGTGTTAATTCCTGATATCTCCACATGTGTCTCTCTCTCAGCTGAAGGAGGTATGGACAGCGGCCAGGGTTCCTCTGTTTTCTCTTCCGACTCCCCCCACCTCGGTCAGCTGACCATGTCCTACAGCTGCCCCCCTTCATCCCAGCCCCCTTCCCAGCCCCAGACCCCCTATCCCCTTACCCCATCTGCCAACACACAGCCACATCCAGGCTATGCCCAGCCACCGCAGCCAATGGTGAGTGCCAATGTCATCCAGATTAGATGTTATGCATGTGTTGGTTTCCATTTGCGCCCATCTATGAATGATGTCACAGATGTGCTCAACGTGACTCATCAGTTTGAAGTGAGTGCTGCATTGTGTTTTGGTGTGGGAGTGAGCTTGAATGACATTAGCACTGTTTGTGAGTGGGTTAGAAATTCTAATTGCTGTTAGGTGTGGAACAAAATACATGAGAGCATGCTGCAGATTGTTTTTATCTGGAGACGATAACCTCTGATTGATGAAGAAGATTACAAAGAGGTATTTTTGTTATTTTCTTTCCCAAAGAGACATTTTAGAGAGACCAATGCATTCAGCAAACTCCAAACAGTTAGTTTGTCTTCTATATTTTTAGCCATTTAGACAAACAGTTATGTTGTTAGTTCAGCTCTTCAGCTCGTCAGTCTATTACATTAGGTAGTCAAGCAGTGATGTTTACATCAGCTGCTCAGTTACTGTTGTATTTCATGATCTGTCATTCACTCTTTCTTAGCCTCGAAGATGCATCTCTTTCCCTCAGTCCTTTATTTCTCCTCCCCCCAAGCCTCCTTTTACTGTTTGTTCAAATCCATTTATTTTGTTCATTGTTTATTCAGTTACTATTCTTTTCTTCATTGTTGTTATGTTGTATTTTCCTTTTTGTTTTTATATTTTCAAACCTTTTTTATACCTAAATATACTTATTGGATGCACATCAACCCACACTCCAACTACTTATGGTCCATGAATTCATCCATTTTCCATCACTCACTCATGGGATATTTGCTGGGTGACCATTGACCTCCATTGTTGACCTTTTAGCAATCTAATTTCTTTTATAAGGCCCCTTCAAGTTGTTGCTAATAGGAGAGGCGAGCATTTCTAATTAAATTCCTCAGGCTGTAATTTTCCATGTAGTGACCTTTGACTACAGATGTGGTTCAAAATTAGCAACTGGCAACACACTGACTGATATGTTGCGAGGTGGATGATCACTGTGTTTGTTGGACGATTACAAACTGAATGATGGTTTCGGCTGTTTTTTAGTTTTCACTATTTTGAGGCAACAAAGCTTCTCAGTTGACATTTCTTACCAGATTTCACTTCTTTAAGTCAAGTGACAACAATTAACTTGATGAATTATTTTAGTTTTTTTCCTTTTCTGTTCCTTTATTTGGTTTTAAATGATCTTACGTTAACATATTGTTTATTTTGTCATTGTTCTGTTTCCATCATTTATTTGTCTTTACTGCAGAGAGAGTTTTTAAGTTGTTGTGTTATTGTGTTTTATATACATAATTTAACAGTGAAGATTTTGACCCATACGATATTAGCTTGCTTGTTCTTACAAAGTCACTGTTTTTTTCCATGTTTCCTCTGTTACTGTTATTTTCTGTTCATGTCGTATTTTAATTTTTGTATTTGTTTTTCATGTTGATCCCACCCTCCTCCATCACACCTGCCTCTGCCCTGCAGACACGTCGTCGTCGAAGTCGTAGCATGTCCATTTGCGTGCCCCCCTCTTCCTATTCCTTTTCTTCCCATGCTCCAAAGCGGCCTTCCACCCCTCCTCCAGATCTCTCGTCGTCGTCCTCCTACATCTCCTCCTCCCCTGGCATGCCTCTCGCTGCTGAGAGGGACACATTTGCCGGGCGCCTCTCCAAGGCCCTGGAGACAGTCCTACCCATTCACGCTGCTTCCTCTCTGCCCAAGACCAGGCAGCGGAGGTCCAGCCTACCTGCCCTGTTCTCCACCCCTGTAGGTTCAAAATCTTAATCACAGTGGTGGTGAGAACCAGAGAGGAAGGGAGGGAGAGAAAGATGAAGGGCATGGGCCACAGTGATGTCTGAAATTAGAGAACATGTAAAACTGCTGAAACAACTTTTTGCCTGTATTAGGAGTGCCCACTGTCTCTGTAATCAGAGCACCCTGACAAATTGAACGTCCTATTCAAGTAGATGTTATTTGTTCAAACTGACCAAATGATACAGCTTGAATTACTTATAATGATGTCATAGCCTTTTACAACTATGTTATTCAAACAGAAGACATGTAAACAATCATATGGTTTGAAGCTTTTGCTTGCACTTTAACAAGTGCAAGTTAAAATACACTTCAGAAAAGATCTCAAACTGGTTTTGTACCAGCGTACCCTTCTTGCTCACCTGTTTCTGAATAATACTATATATCTATATGCGATATCTTCTGTAACGAGTCATAGATTAATCTACGTTATGTTATGAGTTAAAGGCAGTTTCAGTGGCACCTGTAGGTAGATAAATGGGACTCCTAAGCTTTCAAACACTGCTGTGAGTCCGTCTTTCTACCCATTCATTTTTTCTCTCTCTCTTCAATATGTATCTTCAATACAGAATGAGCTTCTTCACCCTTAATGTCACAACCCTGTGCATCTGCCATCAGGAAAACTGGTCATTTGACAGCCAAGATGATTTCAGTTGTCACTTTCTAAATTAAATTATTACAAAATATATAACCATTAGAAAGACAATTTATCGGAACATAATTTTGATGCTAGAAGGTGCTTCACACAAAGAGATACTTTTATAGTCAGTATTTGTTAGTATTGTTTGCCTTTTTGACAAATAAATAAAAAGGACCTTGTAAAGAGGTCCTATGAACACCTCAGTGTTCGTTCTCTTACTCAGGAAACATTAAGCCTTTTTGGAACAGCAGAAAGAAAAAAAAGCATTATGCCATACAGCAGTCCTCCTGTTCGGCATAATTGGTATAACCCAGTTAATAAAACTTATAAGTATTATACATGTTTATGTATTAAAAAAAATATATCTGCAACGACATCCCACCTTCAGATAATGTCTCAAAAGCAAAAGAGAAGCAACTTACCTGTGTACCACGTCAAACAGAGATGTAGACCCATGCCTTAAATCATCAATTCCCCTGTTGTTACAGATAGTCTTCATTCAGAATTTTACAGGGACAAGCTAAGATAAAAGACAGTTTTCTTAAGTGCCGATGCATTAAGATAATGTTGAGCTTCAAGCCAGCATTAACCCTCTCTGGTCTTTGCATGTAATCCTCCAACTTCTGTCGGCTTGTGAGCTATCGCTATTTGTCCGTCCCTTCTCTGCGTTGTCTGTCTGTCTGTCTTTGATCTGTACCACCTTTTCACTCGATCTGTCAGCTTTCCATCTTTCCATCACCAAGTTGCTTAATGTCAGCTTTTTATATTCTCTGTCCTGTGACAACCACATTGTTGTTATCTTGGAGGCAGAATTTATGTCCCTTTTTCTCTTTGTTTCTTATGAAGATATGCTCTCTATGCTGAACTATTTGAATATTTTTGCTGCTTTCATTTGGGCCTTTGCTGTTGTTCTCTCTTTCTCATTAACTTATTTTCATTCTCAAAACCATTGTATCTCATTATCGCAGCAGCATTCAATGCCACACCCCTACAGTGGAGGAACAAGCGCAGGAACAGGAGCAGGAGGGAGCATCCTCCTCCCAACTCATCCTGACCCTGCTACTATTTTCTTCCCCTCCATCCCTGAGCGCCCCATTTCCTTCTCGCCTCCCCCTACTGGGCCTCCAAAGGCCTACAACACCCAGCGACGCAAGAGCACGTCCATTCTAGAGGCCCATACCCGCCACTTCCAGCCCACTTATGCTCGCTATGGGAGCAGCCTACACCCCTTTTCTGGGATGGAGGGTGTAGAGACCCCCTCTCTCTTTATGGTGAACCCTGGTTTTGCAGCAGCTGCTCAAAGACTTGGTGTGGGGGAGCCACTGCATCTCCCAGGACAGTCTGACCCGAGTCTGTACGGCTACAAAGACATGAGAGCAGAGCACGAGGAAGTAGTCAGGAGATTAAGTCTAAATCAAGCTGCCTTATTGGACCATTATGAAGCAATGGCATATGGAGGATACCCAATGACTACACACCAGCTTGGTCACTTGAGCTACCATCAGCAGAGGCAGGCAGCGGCTGCTGCTGCTAGTTTGGGTTTTGATCCTGGTCCTCCACCTCAACCAGGCTTCTTGCACCCTCACCTCATGCAAAGAATGAGTACACACAGTCCAATGCCTTCTCCCTTACCTCCAATGAGCGCATCCACTGGAGGCTCTGTTTCCTCTTCATCATCTGATGGCTGCTATCCTCCACCACAGCATGGATCCCTGTCTGCCTTCCCTATTTCTGCACCTCCGGCAATGAGTGAACCTACACCATCTACTGAAAGTGTTTTTGAGTTTCATTTAGCTGCTGCTGCTGCAGCTGCTGCTGGAGACCCAAGCCTCCTGGCATCCAGACTTTACCGGGCTCGGAGGGGCTCCATGGACCTCCCTCTGGAGGAAAACACCGTACCTGGCTCAGGTGGTTCAGGCACATACAGCCGTCTCCAGCCAGTGACAGAAGAGCTGTTCACTTACATCAGCCCAGAGCTCCCCTTACCTCCAGGAAGTCTACTTCTGCACCACATGGGCCTAACCATGAAGGACAGAAGTCCGGAACCTTCTAGCGACTCTTTGGCCTCCTCGGACGCAGGAGAGTTCCAGTCCCCTCCTCCCCCACCTCACCTCGCCTCGTTTGACTCCTCAGCTGCTCAGTCCATCCCTCACTCAACCTCCGCCACATTCTTTGATTCATCAGGGATAGTGCTCCCCATAGATCCCCAGGGACATCCACCTTCCATGCAGAGCTTTCTCCCTCCCACCCCATCTTCCGAGCTCCCACTCGGGGGAACATCATCAACTCATCTGGAGTCTCTGATCCAGAGTGCCTGGGCCCGACACGGAGGGGTGGTACCAGCACAAGCCGATATGACTTACCATGAGTCATTGCTGGCCATGCAGGCTGCTTACCCCACTCTGGTACTAAGTTCAGACCTTAGACATTCCCCTTAACCACTGGGTCAATTACTAGTTTAAATTATATTGTTGCTTTTTTGCCAAACATCTGCAAAAAGCTGTTAGTTGATGGATATATCATAATTGTCATAATTATCATCATAGATCGAGAATTTCATTGACGTTGCCTTAGTTTTCTAACACTGTCAAATGTAAATTATAAATAATAATTCTAGAAAAGTAGCTAAACCAATTTATAATAGTAATTTGACCCAGAGGCTGTGACCCCAATCCCTGTTGTTTTTTTATATGTCACCAACCCAGGAGCCCCAGCTGATTCTAATTTGTCACCAGGTAGACTGGTTGTGATTTTAACCCCCGCCCCATACACCACAGAGAGAGTCTCAGGGTCTGCCTTCATCATGTCTCACATTATTCAGTCCCAGACAGCGTGTAGAAGAAGAAGGATGTCTGTCAAGAATATAACTTTTATCAGAGCTACATCAGTAAAGATTAACTGACCCAGAGCAAATCTGGGAAAAAACGGAAAACATTTAATTTCTCGTCAGACAAAGGCAACATTATCGTTCCAATAATGATAAGTTTAAAAGCAGAATAAAGAAGGTAGTCCTTGAGACGTTTTCTTCTGTACAAGCTTATGAAGAGTCTGAGCCCCCTCCCTCCTTTCTGTCTTTATGTTGTGTATTTCATTTATTTGTCAGTATCAGTAAGTAATATTTTGTCTGTATGTTCATATATGAGTGTATATGAGAAATGTGTGTTTGTCCAAGTATACTGTTGTGAATGGTATACTTGAATTATTTGCTTGTACAAATCCAAAATCCATTTGATCAAAAGATAATCAGAACTACCGCTTGGTGAACATTTTCTATAGCTGTGTATTGTAGACATCTGCACATTGACAAGTCGTAAAGAATGTAATATAATCATTTAGGTATAATAATGTGATGAGACTTTGTTGATTTGTACGATCAAACACACAGAAAACATACAACAAAACCGGGGGGGCTCAGACGACCCAGGCAATGTAACCCTCCAGAGCCTTTTCATTTGTGTAACTTAGAATCTTTCTGTTGTGTTGTAATTGTCACTTATTTATTTTGGCACGTTATGTTATTTCCTGTTTAGACTCTAAATCAACTTCCTGCACAGGGTTCAACGGTTGCAGTTGAAATTCATTAAAACCCCTAGAACGCTGATATTATCAGTTTCACAGTCACTTTGAACCTATAGTAGGATCTCTGGCCTTTTCTTTTTTCTGTCATTATCTCTGCTTTTGTTTCATGTTATTTATCTTGAGTTCTTGATCTTTCTATACATTTTATTTTTTTACTTTTTGTGCTGTGAAATGAATGACTGGGTATCTAGGTAGGTAGTAGCATATCTGGGTTAGGGTAACTGTATACAGCCTTCTAAGGGTTGAGTCGACAATAGAATTGCTGCCTTCAAACAGCACTTATGTTGCCAAATATTTATTCTACCGGCGTCTTTCCAAGTTCCAACAGCATATTGTTGAGTAAATTTAAATAGGAGAATAGAAATCTTAAATAATTTAAATGTTTGGTGTCATTGTTTTAGCTTTCACTCTGTGCTTCGTTGATTGTGTAATAGCAACTTATTCTCACTGCCAATAAGTTAGGATCTTACCTGCATGCAAAAGAAAACCGTGTACTTACACCCTGCCTAACCCCAGTACAGTGCCTGTACATGCTAAACTACGAGCTGTGTATATGTGCATATACATACAGTAGGTCTGTGTGCAAATAGCTGTTGCTGGATAGATTAATGTACATATGTAGTACATGTGTGCATCCACAAGAAGAAGATCTAGACTCAAATCTGAAGACTACAGAAGAAACGTCATACCTTGTGTTTGCACTCATGCACAGTGTTTGATCTCGGAGTTGCGGACATGTTCTGATTGTTTCTTTTCTTCTCTTTCCCCCATTCCAATCTTTCACGATTTCTCATCTTTATCTCCCATCGTATAATATCGTGCAACACTGCATCTCCTCCTCTCTGTCCATCTTCCTGTCTTTCTTTTTCTTAATATTCTTCTCAGCAGCAGATTCAGACTCCCACCCCCCAGCCTTCGCCAGGACCCCCCATAGTCCCTGCCGCCTCCCAGCAAGCGCCCCCTGGGACCTCCCAACAAGTAAGAGCCCCAGAAACACAACAAGAGACCTTTTTTTCTACTCTTCCCATTTCTCATCACGTTATCGCCCTCGACACATTCATAATGTCTTCCCTTGATGTCCAAACCCCATGAAGATAAAATACAAAAATAGATCCACTCTCATGTTTTATGCTTATGCACTATTAACTCATATGTCGGTTTTCTCTTTGAAGCTTGTCTTTGCTTCAAGGTAACTACTCTCACAGAGCTGGCACCTCGCCCAAAGTAATACCACAGTCTTTTTAAAGAACAGTGCCCCCAGCGCACACCCCTGCCATGAAATAATTCCTGCACTAAACCAATTTGATTGAGCATGAAACCAGATGGTAATCGGGGATCGGATGTTCCCTGTAGAAAATAATTGAAAGTTAAATTTTTTGTTTTTTTAAACGACCAAAACAACCGTGCCAGCACGATTGTGGTCCCCATGTTTACGTAAGAGCTGCATTCCAAACATTTTTACACGATTTTGAATTTTTTCACATACTCTTTGCACTTTGTCATCTTGGTCAACAAATAATCAGGAAATTAATCATTAAGTGGATCATGAAATATAACTAAAAGGAATGAAAGTAAATGGATTTTCCAAGCTTACATCGTTCATATTATTTTGACTCTCTCTAATTATGTGTTTGTGTTTCTCTCCAGGTCATTTCATCCAGTCAGAGCAGTACTTCAGTTCAGAGTCCCACACACACAACTCTGCAACAGGCACAGGTACAGTCACACTTTTAATGTCAATATATACAGAGGAACAATACACAATAAACACATTGCTAATGCGGTTAAGCTGACAAAAATCTCTATTTACATACTTATAAACTGACAGATTACGTACATTTCTAAGGTGAAGTTACTAATTACACATTTACAGATGCATTTTGATAAACAGATCCATTGTGGAAATGGAATGAAAACCAGCAATGATAGAAATGTCTCACATGTGATCAACACACCCAGCACATCAATCAAGCATCTGTTCCATCTGTTAAGATCTGATGATGTTTAGTTCTGTTGCCAGTAAACAACTGAAAGAGAAATTCAAACATCGTGTTACTCAGATTCTTCGTCTAAATGTAATTACTGTATGTATTTGCGCAGCCTGAATTTTTTTTTTTTGAACTTTGCTCTTTCATTTACTCAACTTGCTTCTGCTATTTTTCTTTCCATCCTCTGGCTCACTCCTCGGCATGCTGTCTGTTTATCCCCGGGTTTGTTTTTATTTGTGTTCTCCGTCTGTGTGTATATATGTTTGTGTTTGTGATTTAATGCACAAAATGGACGGTGTATGTGTGTGTACGTGTATTCAGTTGTATGACCTCAGTCCATCACCCAGTATAGAACATCTTTACTTTTTGTACCAAGCTGCTAAGCTGGCTCTGGTGAAGGTACCATTGTGTATGATACAGTGTGTGTTGATGTACAGTTGGTGCCAGTGTGTCTCTATCCCTGTGTGTTAGTGTGTGTCTGTGCATCAGTTTGTGCATGTGTTGAATGTGATTCAGTCGGTAAACAGAACAATGATAAGTTGGTTGATTCCTTAATTCCTTCCTTTATTCACCCCAGATGTGTTTACCAATTACTTAATTAAAAGAATGGATCAATTCATTGACATAGGAGACAATGGTAATAGAGAAGACACACTATTATGTATGGTGTAGTACTGAAGAAATAAAAGACTGTTTTCGTCCCTAAGATTCTTTCCACCGGAAGATTTTTAACTCAATCGATCTCAGTCTCAGTGGTAAGAGACATTTGAGAATATTTATTTTAGCTGTGTCTTGATTTGTGATACGTTATCAAAGATCGTTGCTCATCTGCACAACACAAAAAATTGTTCTCGGTCCTGCAGCACCGTTTGTTTAAACTCTGTACACCAAACCTGCTCTGTAGAAATGTTGTTTTGTGGTTGCATGGTCTTCAAGTGTTGTATGTTGCACCTGGTTTTCATGTCACATAGTTTGTTGTTTGGTTGAAGAGCTTGAGATTTTGTCATGAATTGACGCAATCCTTTTGTGTTTATAAAAAGCTTGTTGAGGGTCTCAGAATCAAACGAGTCAGTGATGGGTCAGTGAACTATGGATGGATCTTACCTCTCTCGATTATAAAGAGATTTATTATGGAGATAATGAAGACTTGCAGGCTCACTGATCTTTTATCTCCTCGGTTCCAAGGTACAATCATATTTAATTTGCATATTTTAGATGAAACAGTTGAAGTAAGGACCATCCTCAACTCACTGCACCATTACCACAGTGACCGGCTGTAGTCTGCCAGTCTGTCTGTATACAGCTGACCACTTGGCGGGTTTACTTCCTCCCTCATCCTTCCTGTGACTTTGCGAATTTCCTTTCCTCAATTTTTACCCATCCTCTTGCCTCATTTGCTTCCTTCTTCCCTCCTTAATTTTCCCTTCTGCCTCTTTCTCCTCCTCTTTCTTGCCCTCGTGCCTCTTCTCAGCTCAGTGTAACTCCGTCTACCTCTGCTGTGACGCACCCTTCTCCTTCGCCATCCCTTCCTATTACCATGCCGACAGCGGTTGTGGCTTCCCCACCTTCTCCTCTGCCCCTCTCTGTTGGGGTGGTGCCTCCTATTGTTTCCCCTCCTCCTCCTCCTCCTCCTCCTCCTCCTCCTCCTCCTCCTCCTGTGCCTCAACCATTGGCCACCATGGTGCCAATCATCAGCGTAGTCACCGCCCCACCTGACACTCCCATGGAAGTCCCTCCCCAGGTACTGGTTATAGATGGTCAAAACCACCACGTGGATGTCATGTCCCTGTTCAGTGTTCTCACGTTTGTGTGAAATAATTTGTTAGAGCAGTTTACAGCAATCTTTTTGAAACCAGAACTTTGGTTTATTGAGGTGTGTGCTTATAAAATTAGCTCCTATGTGTTTATAGTTTTGTCCAGTTTTGTTGTGAGCCATATTTGCTCCTACTTGTTAAATGTGTATTGTCTAAGTTGTACTTATTGTACATTAATTTGAGTGATTGTTAGAATGGTAATTTAAGTCTTTAGTTTGTTGTTTACTGTGCATTACTCAGAGTAATCAGTTTGGTGTTTTGTGTTGAATAGCTTGTGGGTTTTGGTTTGAGTGTAGCAACACAGATTTATTCGGCAGTGAAAAAAATATAATCAAGTAACAATAGCTGATTGGTTCGCAATTGAAGTGTCCGCAGAGAGGATGCATGTGTTATTATAGATACTCTATACATCTAATAGACAAAATCCCATTTATTTAATCTTTTTTAGCATTTCTTGCTCTGCTACTTTTGTCCCATGCTCTAGTTTTAGTTGTCGTTTGACCCAGGTCTTTGTCCCATATCCAACCTGCATATTTCAATTCAGTTGAACTCCTTTCCCTCTAAAAATCATGAAAGCATTGCTTGCAATCTGCTTAGCTTTCTCTCTAACTTTTGTCACACTGTACTTATATTTCATGCTTTCCTCAAAATGTCCGTACCATTGGTAGTTGTGATGTTTGGGAGAATACTGAGTGAGTTTCTATGTGCATTTTCACGTGTCTGTGTGTGTTTCAGTCCGTCTCTCAGTCTTCAGAACTGTCCCAGTCCCAGCTGCAGCCACCTCAAGTTCTCTCATCTATAGAGAGGTAATACATGCAAACATAAGCATTCTCTCACGCACAATCACTGCACTTACAGTCCTCAAACAACATCTAATTCTTCATCACTTTTGATTTTTGTCTTTTTGGTTTCCATCTCTCCTTCATACATCAGCGGCCACTCTGAAACGTCAGGTCTGAGTGATGGCAACGAGGGGGGAGGAGGTCGTCACGAAGGGCGCTCCACCAAGCGACATCAGAGACGTTCTGTGCGAAGTCGATCACGCCACGAGAAGATCTCTAAGGCGAAGCTCAATGTTCTCAATGTAATAGCACATCCCATAAATCCTACAAAGTCCTAATTAAACAATAAATCCTCGTCTACACTCTATCCACTGACGCTGTATTGGCTGTTATGGTATTATGAGCTGCAATAAAAGTAATGAAAACATCTGACACACTCATCTTTTTTATTTTGCCTCCTTTTAACTTTATCTTTCTCTCTCTCTTCATGTACTTGTGTGTGTGTGTGTGTAGATCTCCAGCCGAGGAGACAGGGTAGCAGAGTGTCAGCTGGAGACTCACAACAGGAAGATGGTGACGTTCAGGTTTGACCTGGATGGTGACAATCCTGAGGAGATCGCTCAGATCATGGTACACACCTAACCCTTGTTGTCCATCAGTCTTTTGATTAATTCAATCTCACCCTCATCATAGTAATGTGCTGAGAGATCTTCATTTGGCTGCATATGAAGATATGCACGTGCTACATATTCCTTGTCGTCAGAAACCACAAATCACGTAATTGCTTCAGACTTGTGTTTTGTTTTTTATTAAGAGAGTTCACTCAAGAAGGCAACGTTACACCACTGTAGATACACACTGGCATAGGAGGCAAATACCAGGATATTGCTTTGTTTCTGTCACATATTACATCTGAACTCTTGTGTGTCCAGGTCCAGAGTGAGTTCATCCTGGAGAGTGAGAGGGAGTCATTCATTGAACAGGTCAGGGAGGTGATAGAGAACGCTGATGAGAAGGGTCTGGAGAGAGACAGCCAGGTAGAAACAACAACACACTGGTTTAAAACTCATCCCAGAATTTTACAAACCTCTTTTTTTTTGTCACAGTTATTCTTTCAGTCTCAGTCATATGTTAATGTTGTTGATCTACAGATGACCGGTAGCATGGAGCAGCAGATTCCTGTGATATCTGTCCCCATGCCAGGTAAAAAAAAACACAGCTAGGATAATCATATTTTTGCAAATGCATAAGATTATTGGTAACAGTGTTGTTTTTCTCCGTTCCTTTCGTCCTCAGACATCCCCCCCAGTGCAACAGCACAAGTGGTTCATTCAGCAGGTCGGAGGTTCATTGTCAGTCCCGTACCTGAAGCCAGGCTGAAGGAGCAAATGTTGCCCAGTTCTTCTCCGACTGCCACTGCACCTTCTGTTGAAACAGGTAGGGATCATTTTCTGTTCTACTCCGAGTTCTGACACGAATGAGAAAAGTTTTGTCATAACATTTTAATATACAATCAGTATAATGACCAAAATGAAAATAAGAAATAATGAAAATAAGATCCAGGTTTAGACCAGAAGTTTTAGCTTCAAGCACTCACATCAAATGTCAGAGTACTCTGTGACACTCTGACACACACACACTCTAAGTACTTATCAGATTAAGCTGTAATGCTTTTAGAGGAATTATTCCAAAAGTTCTGTCCAAATGCAATAACACACTGGCATTTATTTAATTTAATACAGAAGGATCTTCTAGAAGAACACTGGAACATAAACAGTGGTATCTGTCTTCTGTTGGATATCTTGGAATTTTAAACACTATTCCATGGAAAATATATATAATCATTTAGCATTTCACAGTGCTAAATTGTTACGGCAAACAAAATGTAGAAAATTAGAAATAAAACATTTTCATTTCAGTGACTCCTAGTTTTCTAAATAATGCAAAGGAGAAACAAGGTATATGTTGTTACTTGGTTCACATACAGTTGTGAGGCAGAGGGAAAACTACTGGGATGAATGCTGTCAGGATCACTACACTGGAGGTAGCCGAAGTCAGAAGTGGTTAATTGTATAGACATCCCTTACTAAATTAAAGGAAAGGTCACTGACATTTAAACTATAACATGGAATCACTAAAAGCACAGAGAAGAGGATCTGGTTTAATGTTGTGTTTGTTTTTCTCCAGTTCCTCCGGTATCAGATCCAACTCCATCTCAGACTCCGGGCCAAGGTTTGGGGTTGTCCCAGTCTGCAGGACCAATCAGCTTACAACAGGCCTTCTCTGAGCTCAGACAGAACCAGAATCAGTTTGATCCAGGACCCAGCACTGCCCCAGCCTCCATCCAGTCCACCCATCCTTCTCTACAGCCTTCAGCTTCCCCTGTACCCTCACAGGCTAGCACCGTCTCCTCCACTACTGATATTACTCCTGGTCTTGTCCCCTCTAATTTATCCAAGGCACAGGAGCGGGTTATGGATGCCTCTCTTCCTCCTCATTCCTCCTCCCCCTCTACTGTCGCTGCTGTGTGTCTCAGTCCTCCCAGTTCCTCCTCGCCTCCTCCGACTGGGGTGAACCAGTCCATCCTTCAGTCGCAGCCTGGGACACAGGCTGCCCAAATTCAGCCCCAGGCTTTCACCCAGCCTCAGTCCCAATCAGTCTCCGCTGTCACTGCTACTTCAGTACCTTCCCCTTTACCACCGGCGAGCATCTCCAACATCGCCCCAACAATGCTCACCTCTCCTCCGCCTGCCCAGACTGTCCCTCTTGTATCCTCCCCTCCCTCCTCCACTCTCACAGCCAGCGAAGTGTCCTCTATTCATCAGTCCGTCTCCTCCACCTCGTCGTCTACTCCTCCCCACTCCTCCTCGGCCATCCCAGGCCCCCAAACATCCCACACACACAGTGGGGAATGTGATTCAAGGTGAGAGTCAGTTGATTTTTTTTTATTTATCATGGCAACCAAATACTTTGAGTATTACAGTAGTAATAAAAGCAAGTATTCTTGCTTTATTCTCTTTTGCTTGAAGTAAACTGATCAATCAACAACTACATCCTCATTCAAAATGTCGATATGCCGACTAAATTGTAATTAATAAATATAAGTGTTTGCTTTTGTAGTCAAAAAGTTGACACGACAGATAAAACTCAATATTTGAACAAGTTTTCAGAGACTTAATATTTTCTTAGGTGTGAGGCGTCCGCTGAGGCCCAAGGCAAACCGGACGACATCCAAGTTCTGGAGAAGAAGCTTCGCTCCCTCTTCATGGACCTCGGTGGAGGAGGGGCCTCCAGCCAGGGAGACAGCGTAGTTGCTGACAGTGGCTCTGGAGCCTCTGTGGCAGGTACCTCGTCCCCGTTGGGGCCCGGCTCTACCTCCACAACACCTGGCTCCAGCCTGCCAAACAATCCTCTTCAGCCCCCCTCCAGCCTAGCGATAGGGTCAGTGGGGACACCTGCTCCAGTCCAGGGACCTGGGACACCTATTTCCACCCCTGCACAGACGGGTACACAGAAGAATGTTTAGCCGTTTCTATATAGTGTGATTTTATAAACTTGTTTTCTAACTTTATGATATTTATTTTCTTCAGTCATCCCTGCCTCATCCTTTGGCCAGACCACTCCATCTAAAACCCCCTTATCCAGGGTACCGGTAGGTGATACAGTTTTGCAATACATAGAAATATTACATGATTTTAGATCTTGTTAAACCATCAACATTTCATTACTAATGTGGTTGGAGAGCATGTGCATGTTGTAGTGGAAACTGCCAAGCTAATTTACACTTCTACACTTAAAGGTTAAGATTTTTTAATGTGGACAATAAATGTTCCGACATGTTTCAACTCACTTGACTTACAACTCATCTGGCATGACAATTTCTTTTAACATTCTCCCCAATATAACACTACTCATATAACTTCCTCTACAACTGTTTCTCTCTCTCCTTTTTCCCACTCTGTCTTTTCATCGCATCTCTTTCTCTGGGATTAGGCCAGTTCATCTCCTTCAGAACTCCTGCCATCCTTCCCTGGACCTTGTGTAATACAGGTGTTTTTTTCTTTGCTCATTTTAAAGAGTCACCATCGCAATGTGATGCATTATTAGTTAATTGTTGTATCTGTGTTGGACGTAAGGGCGACTGTGATTACTTTTTCTAAAGAGGACAATTACATCCTAAACGACTAAATACAAATCTGAAAAATGTATTCAAACACAGAGATGCAATTTTATTAAAAATTGGTCCTGTCAAATATTCACCTTGTGTCTGATGTACAGTCATGGACATCCGCTCGTAGTCCAAACTCATGTTCTGTCCACATCACCTGAGTTTGTGGAGGTATGTCATCATAGAACTTTTAAAAACTACAAAGATGAGCACTGTGGGGCACAATCGAAAAACTCACTTATTGAATCTTGATTTTTACACTTTTTTAGACCAAAAAAGTCATGGATGTCACAAAAACTGATGTTTAAAGCAACAAACTCTCTTCCCCTGTTGCAATACAAAATCAGTCAAACAAAATTAGTGAAATATTTTTGAGTTTTTAAATCACAACTTTCCTTTGAATCATTCATTTGAACAACAGAAATCCATATAGTGGCCGCATAATAAAATCATCTGAATTTGATAAATTATTATTTGACTATATTGAATAGTTGCCCTCATATGTTTTTGGCTCATCAGTGTAGATGTTGCTAATCAGCGTGTCCTCCTTCAGTCCCAGCAGCCTCTGGAGGACCTAGATGCACAGTTGAGGAGAGCACTGAGTCCAGAGACTGTTCCTGTCAGCACACACTCACAGGTAAACATACACACACAGGTTCACATGTTATTATGCTATCTCATACTGACATTGCACCGTATGAACTAGTTCAATCACACTGCTCTGTATTAATTCACTTCTCCTCTCCTCTCTCTGATCACTAGGCCTCTCACAGTGGTTTTACTGGAGTGGGACCACCAGGTATGTGTACTGTAGAAAAATGAATGTATACAAATATTTTGATTATCTGACTCATATCAGCTTCTGTTTGACATTTGTAATATTTGTCTTTCAGTACCCTTTTCTCTTGATGAAGACACTGTGTCCTCACCTGCTCCTCCTCCTGCAATTAAACTTGGAAGATTTCAGGTAAATGCTAATTCACACAGCACACCATACATACATGGATACCTACAATAAAGATGGCAGGATCCCAAAACCCTAAAAACTTCTAAAGAGAACTTTCATGTCAGTGTTTGATTTTCAATGCAGAAAGTTATTAAGTAAAATGTCTGTTTCTCTTTTCCATGTTGCTCCCTCTCCTTCTAACTCTATCATCTGCTTAGGTCTCACTTGCCACTGACGAGCCTCCAGTCCGACACCCGGCCTGCACTGAGTCATCCTCCACCACCTCCTCGTCTTCGTCCTCTTCGTCCTCGTCCTCCAGTCTTTCCAGCCCGGAAAACACGCTGCATAAAGACTCCTTGTCTCCTCTGAAAGGGGGAGGAGGACAAGGAGGAGACATTGTAGACGGACTCCCCCAGAGGACAGTGACAGGATACCACCAACCCTCCCCCTTCACCTCCCCCTGTCCGTCTCCTAAGCCCACTACTACCATAGGACGCTTCCAGGTATTTCCTGTTTTCGATCTTGTAGTTAAATGGGTGAGGGTTCACAATCCTGCAAGTACAAACAATGAAAGCCTCTGTTACTGCTTTGGTTTTGAAATAAAACATCAAATTAACAGTGTTTTACAATTCATCTCAAACATATCTGTAAACTGTGTTTTGGTCAAAGTTCTCCTCTACTTTTAAAATTTGGCAAAAGTGGTTTAAGGCTCTTTCTTGTCCTACATTTTAAGGTCACCACCAACCCTGAGGCTCGTGTCGGTAGATTCTCGGTCAGTCGTGCCCAGGAGCAGAGCCCTGAGCCCACGCAGAGCCCTCTACCCGCTGCCCAAGCTGCTAACGGACCCAGCGAACCCAGGCAGATTCTGACCCAAGACTCAACTCATAAAGCCTCCCTGCCAAGCTTAAACAACAACTCCTTCAATAACTCCTACATCAGCAGCGATAACGACTCCGAATTTGAGGACGACGACTTCAAATGTGAAGTCAGCCGGCTCAAAGAAAAGTAAATTGTCCCCTCTTCAGTTCTTAGAAATCTGAAAAAGATCTTGCTCCATTGCTTCTCTATGTCTTTCTTCTTTTTCCTGAAGAGGGAAGTTTATCTCTTCTTAGAAAACTAGGCGCACCTGCCTGAACCTAATTATTTATATTGTTTTGCAAGTCAATATTTTATTCCAAATATTTATTCTTTCTTTTTTTCCACCAGGCACATGCGTGAGATTCAGGCCCTTCACTCCCGTCAGAAGGAGGAGATAGACGGCCTCTTTACCAGGCTGGGAAAGGTAACTCACCACATCAGTGCACTAAAAACCTGATAAACAGCATCAAATACAGTCGCTAACATCTACTCTTCCTCTGGTGTTCATTTAGGTTCCTCCGGCTGCAGTGCTCCCTCCAGTTATAGCTTTGACTGGCAGGAGGAGACGACCTACCAAAAGCAAATCGTCCAAATCGTCCAGAACCAGCTCCATGCACGGCAGCAAGAGTCCATTACAGCCAGGTATGTTCTTGCTTTAACATTTATATTAAAGTCTCAGTTTGTACAAAAGTACAAAAGAAAGAAATATATGTATTAAATATTTGCCTTGTAGCATCAAGCCATGTACACACTTTAGTTCAATGAAACTTGGTAGTTCAAAAAGATGAATCTTACTGAATTTGAAAGTCCTGGGATAGCAAGTTGATTGGTTGATGACATTCAGCCTCAGCTGTGTGTGTATTGATTACTAGCTAATATTAGCATTGTAACATGCTGAACAAAAATGGTCAACATGAAAAACATTAGAATGTCAAGGTGAACATTTAGCTCAGAGCTGCTAGCATGGCTTAAATTTAACTCATGTCACCAAAGCAAAGATAGATTGATATCCACATGGCTTGATACTACCAGACTGAGGTGATTTGAGTAATTTGCTAAACCTGACCTTTGAACCCTGCACCTCTACATAATAACTTACCTCAATCTTTAACTTAAACTCCACCACAGTCAAGATGTTCACAAACTCTCACTAACATTGCACCTTCTCTGTGTTTATGCATCCGTGTGTGTATGTGCTTGGTTACACGTGCGTGTGGGGGTGCGCTGGAGCAGACTCTAAGCCTCAACATTTCTGACTGCTTTCCCCTCCTGTGTTTTCTCTGTGTGTGGTTTTGTACGTTGTGGTGACTATGTAAATGTCTGTGGTGACGGGTGTCTCATCTGTCCATTATCTGTGTGTGTGTGTGTGTGTGTGTGTGTGTGTGCGTGTGCGCCTGTGTGTGTGTCTGTTACCTGTGGTGTGTCTTTCCTATCCTGTCCTCTACTGCCCATGCCATGTGCCTTTTCTAGGCAGCACTTTATCCGCCCAGAGCGTCCCGACCATGTACCCCGGGCAACTGGCTCTGTTAGCCCCAGGAGGATTAGCTGATTCGGTCGGCAGCTCTCTGCCCCAGCCCCTCAAACCCTCTCCCTCCAGCGATAACCTGTGTTCGGCCTACACCAGTGATGCGGCGCTCTCTGTGCCCAGCCTGTGTGCTCCCACCCCAGGTAGGCATGCTGCTGGGAATTCCAGAGCCATACCAGCCCTCATCACATCCCCACCACATAAGAAACACATGGAAAATTTCAATTTGAGCTAAAATGTCTTGTTTTACTCTCTGTATGCGGGCACAGTCCTCACTCCGTCACAACAGAACACTCCTTACATCTCTCTCTACCTGTCTTGGACTATTTCTCTCTCTGTCTGTGTGAAGCAGTGTGATGGCTAACTGACTGTTACATTATCCCTGTCATCTATCCCTCTCCTGTCTTTCTCTTCTCTATTTTTCATTCTTGCCCTTCTTCTCTTTCTTTGTTGCTCTTCTCGATTCTCATTGTCTCTCCTTGTATCTTCCTCACCTCTCTCTCTCTCTCTCTTTCTGCATCTTCCTCCCCTCTTCTCTCTCCCCCCTTCCCTTTCCTCCTCCCTCTCTTCAGGCTGTATAAAGTTCAGCTGGGGTTCGGAGCGTTTGGCCTTCAAGCCTGGCGGCAGGAGGACGCGCTTTCTGAGTACGCCCTGCTTGGCTCTTTGTGTGTAATGCTTTATTTCTTTGCTCTTCTCTTTTATCCGTTCTTTCTCACTTTCTTTCTAGTTTTTGTATGACTCCTTTATCCGTCAAGTCATGGTCATCCTGTCTTCCTGTGGGTTTTCTTCTTTGATGGAAGAAGACCCTCTGCTTCTGATATCCTGCGGCAATTTGATAAAACTAAATCAGCTTTTAGGAATTAGTAGAAAACACTTATTTCCCCAGAGGAGGTTAGCTGAGTTGGCCTTCTTTTTATTTTACTTAACTACCTTAAAACCATCCTTATTGAGTGAAATACATTTAAATACAGACAGTAAATGAACAATTAGAGATGAGAACGGACTGCAGGACAGGAAGTGATCCAGATGATAGTTCTTTTAAGGAATCTCTGGACTTCAAAATA
This sequence comes from Limanda limanda, assembly GCF_963576545.1. Taxonomy (NCBI): domain Eukaryota; kingdom Metazoa; phylum Chordata; class Actinopteri; order Pleuronectiformes; family Pleuronectidae; genus Limanda; species Limanda limanda. The sequence continues at coordinate 15,176,495 of NC_083636.1, forward strand.
GGTCAAAATAATTTATTGTGTGAAGCTGCATTGTGACAATGCCAGACAAGTTGAGAAATAGGCTTTTGTGCAGCAGACAAATCCCCAAATCAGCAACTGTGATCACAAACTATAAATCAATCATGTACTAATAGTGACAGTGAGTCTCACTGTTCACTGTCAAGTTACTGTAGCCTTGTTTTGTGGAGGTATTTTTAATAAAAGAGAAAATACAAATTATCTAAAAAGGGGATTTAATTTCCCAGAGCAGGCTCAACCAGCAGCTAAAACAATCTTGGATTCTGCCTGTAGCTTCATTGTGCTGTATCTAAATTGTAGTCATTCCGCTAATGCACCATGAAAACCTATTAACAGTTTACTAGGCCTTAGCTCCATGATGACTGGCACTGTGAGCAGAGCAGCTTTACTGGAAATCTCCATCCAGGCGATTCCTTTAGACCTAACAAGCTACTGCTCATGAGATCCGTTAGATACGACTGAAAGCTGAGTCACATGGTGCAGTTTTGTTTGATTGTCTGTGTCGATATGAGTTTTGACTTCCAGAGTGCTTCCATTTCCAATATTTGTCTCCATTAAAACAAGCAGATTAACGAGGACAGACAAGTGGAGACCTGATGACTTGAGACCTCTGTCATAGAGTTTTTTCTGTTGGACATTTTCTATTTTGGTTTAATATAACTTCATTAGTTAATTAAGTACAGTTCTGTTTAAATCCTCCCAATCAGTATTCATTTATTCATAAATCAACGAAATTGTTTTAAGCCCAATTATAATTATCGTTATATGTAGTGTTGTTGGTTGAATGTGTTGTGCTTGATGAAAGGATAATTATGAATGCTGACAAAACCTCTGCAGCTCAAGCCCTTTCTCTCCCTTCCTTCTTTCCTCCCCTACCTCACCCCATATCCTCACCCCCTCTCTCCCTCACCTCTCCCTCACCTGTCCCTCTGTCACTGCACAGCCAGGAGGGGGGAGAGAGAGACAGACCTGGGTCTCAGTCATGGTTACTTGTTTATTGGCAGCTAGCGTAGGAAAAAGTCATAAAATTGGCATGAAGTCTATATCAGCCTGAGAATCCCACTGACTTCATTCTATTTAAGTCACAGGCGCTGGCAGTGATTTAGAGGTGTGGATTGACACTGCGCTGATGTACAGTCAGTTATATATTCCACATGGACCCAGTTCTGGTAGGGCCCTGTGAGCTGTAGAGGACTCAGGACCTGGGGTTGGTTACTCAAAAGCATTGTAAAGCCACGGTACAGGGGTGATACTTTGAGGCAGTGTACAAGCAAATGAAACATATGTATTACCTTTAAGAGCTTTTATTAAATAATATGGAAAGTTGCTTATTGCTGCTTCAGTTACTGTCTGCCTGCACTTCCTCAGAGGTTCGCCCACATATCGTGGCTTAGTGAAAGAGAGCATCTCTACCCAGTTGTTTGTGTGTGAAATTTCGAGTCTGTCTTCCCCACAGTGAAGCAGACGGATCACACAGCAATGAGACTTGAAAATAAATATAAATATCACATGCACATTTTTAGAAATTGCGGATTCACACTCGTCTCTTGTTTGCATTGGTTTCAAGCGCCAGTGATCTCTTTAACTATGTTGTTGGGAAACTCAACCTCAAAGTGTTGTGTATTTGTACCTCAGGTTCAAGTTATCACACGTGCATTGCGTTGGTTGTTGTGGGGTTTAACTCTGACTCTCTCCCAATCCTCCAATTGTTGTCTTCCGGGCCGCACAGGGAAGATGGTGAAAAAAGTCTGCCCCTGCAACCAGCTCTGTAGTAACTATCTCTCTTTTTGGTCTTTCCTCCCTTCATCCATCCCCCCCCCCTTCTCCTTCCTCGCACTTGCTCTCCCACGCTTCCTCCCGCCCTCCGATGCCCTGTAGGTTTCAAGTTTGACCTTCGGCCAGATTTGAGATCAGATCAATTCAGTCGTTTCAGCCCATGTAACACTCTCATTTTAATTTTAGTCGGGTTTGAGCTCTGAAATGACTGAATAAACCATCACAGACTCAAACGTGTGCATGCACCTGCCAGCTCTTTACACACATGATCAAACACACGCTAACTCACCCAGACAGCTATTCGCCTCTCCGTCCCCCCTCCCTCTCCCTCCCTTTCCTCGTCATGGCTTGTGGTCTAGACTACGTTGCCCAGAGTTCCCTGCTGCTGTAGTCAGTCATGACTCAGCCTCTCCTCATATTTATTTTCCTCCATTTTATTTAGCATGACATGACAGTTATTTTTTCCCGGACCAAATGTATGATTCGATTTTCAACTGGCTAATCTCTGCATATTATTATATCCTTATGTCTGATGCAGGGAGATCAGATAAACATTTCACAGCCATGATCATTCATCAACATTCCTTTAGGTTCTATTTGTCTGCAATAGAAATTCATCAGCCCCTTGTAGTTAAAATCTGGATTTGAAATATGTGCAGTAAAGGGATTATAATAGATACAAAAAAACCTTTATATTGCAGTATTCTGCTCATTAGAAATATAGGTAGCCATTCTTTGGCCTGAATGATGTGAAGCAATCATGTATTTGTGAAACCTTAAAGTCTGAGATTATGTGACACAAATCCGTGTTTGAAAGACAGAGGTCTAGAGTTTTCCTCTTTGCATCTCCCAGTGAAACGTTTTGTCTTGGCTTGGTAGAGAGACACTAACCTTGACAAATACAATCCTGCTGTATAGTATCACGATGACATCATTTAAACCAATTCATGTTTTTGCTCTTCAACACAAGCTGTATTCAGTTTGCAGTGTGTGCTGCTTGTTTTGCTTTGATGAAGACTGATGCTGAGGGTTGTTAAGCAAAGAGCAAACTACCTGCTGTTGTTACAGAGCTTGAGCGCCTTCCAGTGGTGAAAAAGTGAATGGAAACACTGAGATCGGTGGTACACAGGGCAGCTCATCTGCTCAGATCAACCTCGCTGTAGGAGAATGGCACCGAGCATGGCAGAGTTACAGATTGCCCAGTCAATTACTAGTCTGACAAATATAAGCGTTAGCATTTGTCATAATTATTTGAAAAACTGTCCATGTTCTGCATTCATTTTTCCTCTAGTATCATAGTTAATCTCTTGCTCCTGTTTATCTTGCATCCATCATTTAAACTAAACAGTATAATTGTAGGACCATGATCTGCCCTAAAACTCTGCCCTGACCAGCCTCTGTCACCACATAACAGCCCTTTTCATGGTCAAGACTGGAAATACATCCACATTCATTCAGATAACATAAGCCTATGTCCTTGTTTGAATAGTATCTCACATTATTTTTCTCCCCCCCCCCCCTGTTGTTTGGCCTCACAGGGACTAACAGCACCATCGCAGTGAGCGGCTCAGGAGGTTTGGGTCAGAGCCAGACGGGTTCTCAGTATCTGCCGGCCAACACGTCGGTCCCCCACCAGAGGAAAGGAACCTTCACCGACGACCTCCACAAGCTGGTAGACAACTGGGCCCGAGACGCCATGAACCTCTCACAGGTTTGCTGCTGTTTTTGATTCATGCCAGCAGAGGTTGTTGTTTTTCCTTCCACTATGACTCACCAGCTCCCGGAGGTAGTTCACTGAGGAGAACGTTTTTTTGAAAGCTAAAGGGATTGGCAGAGTCTATCAAGCCACGGCCAAAATCTACTGGCTGATGTGATGTTTACTTAACATCTACAACGTCCTGTATAAGGACTTTCTATACAGACAAGCTAAATAAATTTGAGTGTAACAACAACTTACCTTTTCAGGGTAAGAGGAGTGCCAAACAGCTGCAGCAAACTCCAGCGCAGGGACACAGCTACGAGGTAAGTCTGACCACACACCATACTCACACACTCTCGCACACGCAGACACACACACTGGATGCAGTCTTAATAAATATATATAAAATTGTTTGAATCCATTAAAGTACATCACATGTAGCCTGAGTTTCTAACTTGGTAACTCCATCCATCTCAAACAGTATGAAGAAGATATTAATATTTGACACATGCTTTATTTTGATAAAAATTCCAGCTCACCACATTAATAAAGAATCTTTTCCTCTTGTTAGGTCATCCAGTCAGCGAGTCTGGGCAGGAAGTTCTCGGCTCCCAGCCAACTGTGTCCCAGCAGCCTTGGAGGCTCTGCACACCTCCCCACAAACCCCACCGCTACCTCTCTGGCCAGCCGCAAGGGCTCCCTGTGCCACCCCCCCACCTCCTCCTCTCCATCCCAACCCCAGCCTCCCCAATTCATCCAGTACACCCCCACCGCCGCCTACAGTGCACAGTGGTCTGGTCCGACTCAGGGCTTGTCGGCCTCGCAGCAGGCTCCGGTACAGCCTGGGCCCCTGCTGGTCAGCACCTCCCAGCCCCTTGGCCCCTACCCCACCCCACAGGGCCAGATTCCCGGGCAGGGGCCATTCCAGGCTTTCCATTTGACCAACGCTCTGCCGAAGTCTGTCAGCAACCCAGGAGGACCCAATCTGAGGACCACGTAGGGCTGGGGATCAGGGCTGGATTGAACCACGGCCCGACTGGTGTGAACTGGTGTGGGGCGGAGAGTGATTTGGGCTTGATCAGTGGGAGTGGACAGAAGTTCAAGGAGCTCGGTGTTTAAAGACGTGTCAGGAGAATAGAAAAGGAGAAGCTGAAGAGAGGAGAAACCAGGAAAGAGGAATTTCAAGTGCGACCATCTCCATTTGCCTCTGCTTCCATCCAAGTGTGCGAGACACTGTCACAGATGCAGCTAAACAATCTCCTTGCCTGCTGTGTCTGACTCTCGGCTTGTGACAGCAGCCAAATGCTCAAGGATAAAGGAAAAGACTGATGAGTGCAATGTTAACAAGCCAAAGAGGTTGTGACAGGATATGGGACTGGTGTTGAAGACTGAGTGTGTGTGTGTGCCGTGCTGTGTATGAGCTATTATTACTCAATCACACTTGTTTAATTACATGCTTTAAATTGGGTGAACAAGCTCATACATGATGGGGCGCACATGTGTCCTAGTTTACGGTGAAAGAAGATACAACATGCGGTTAAAGTGGAAGGATGTGGTGACAATGTAAAAGTCAGCAGACAAAAGCTTTGGTAGAAACTGTGTAGAACTGTGTCTGTGATTATTCTCCCGTGTGTGTGATAAGTCAGGAAGTGTTTTGTCTTCAGTATTCAGACATTTTTTCTCAACCGTCAAAAGCACAAAGAATATCGAGAACAAATGGAATCAAAGCATACTGAGAATAGTTAGCAGCTTAACACTTGGTGGAATCAGCTTGAGGGAAGTCGTGACGGCTTCTCGTTCCTCCTTTCGTTCCGGCGAAGCGTTCACACCGAGCTAGAGAGGTGGAGGAAAGATAGTAGGTGGAGATGGAGAGAGAGACACCTCTGTTTCCTGTTCATCTGCTTACTTCATGAACGATAAATCAATGAGAGCACTTATTGGGACACGACGATGCTTCTGCGCGGCCCAACACCTCTTCACTGTCACGACTCCACCTCCTCCATCCCTCTCTCCGCCTCTCTGTTGCCATTTGAAGCAATAACAGCAGAAACCTTTTAAGAGGAAAGGAAAACAAAAAAAAACATGAGAGAACTCATTGTGAAAAAGTGGCCTTGTTATCAGAATAATATCACAGTCCCTGTACAGTTTATTTTGTAGAATTTGATGATTCCATTTAGTTCTTTTATTTTGGTTTTGTATTGGTTTTTTTTTTGGCTTTGTTTGCTTCCTGCCCCCAGCTGGCAATCTGACACACACACAAACACACACACACACACGCGTAAAAGATATGAATTCAAACAAACACACATTCATGCACAGCCAGATGTAAATACACACACGTGTTGTTGGAGGCGTAGCAGCTGTTTAACGGACGTAGATGTCTCAGTTCTTAGCGTCATTAAGCTGGTTTCAACACTCGGGTTGAAATAATTGCAATGTACATTTATTATCATCATTATTGTTGTTAATGATTATTATTCTATTTAAAAAGAAACAAACAAAATACGTGTTCTGTCGACGGACCTGTTATACACACTGTGATTATTGTTGTTGTTAGCGAAAGTGTTGGTGGACGACTTTAGTTTTAGGGTAAAAATGAAAAAAAAAAACACGAGAGAATGGTTCTGGGTCCTTTCACTTTCAATTCACTGCTTCCTGCAAATTCTCATAAAAAATGTGAAAATGGAAAATATAAAAAACAGCTCTTTTCAATAAACCTCCTCACATCCAGTCACTGAGGACTTACTTCTAAACAAATGCCTTATGCCAACCAATCAACCCGCAGCTTCAGTTCACAACTGATTGAATTGAAAGCTGAAACTGACCTCAGAGCCTGAATAAAAAGAAAAAACCAGAATGAACAGCAGGATATTTGAAATGTAGATTTAAAACAAAAGTAATGCTAGCTATTTTTTTTCTTAATACAGTACTTATACAGTATATCAGACACTTTAAATAGCCCTCCTCTTCCCTTCCTCCCCTGGTTTTGTTAGATGAATGTGAATGTATAAACCAATGGTGTCCATTTTAATGTACTTGAAAAGAAAAAGTCTGTCTTTTATTTTTATTTTTTTTTGCTCCGTTTCTTCCCCTCCCCCCTCCAGAGCCTCTGGTGAATACTGGGGATATTTACTAGTGCCTTACCTCCTTCCTGTTGCTTGTTTGTTGGGTTGGGTGAAGGACTTGGGTTGACGTGTGTGGGGAGTTGGGGGGTGTCACTGTGTCATCGGCCCTGATGGTCGGACCTGGTTGATTGACAGCTGCTGTGGTCAGCTCCTGCGGATTGTGGTTAATTCTTTGTGTCTTCAAAATGCTCAAATTTAACCTTTCTTTGTTGTTGTTTGAGAATTGGGAGGAAAGCTGAATCAAAAATCTTGAAGACCGTGACATCAGCGTTGTTTCTTTCATTGCTGTGCTTTGCTCTTATACGCACGAGGCCCGGCTGCGTCTTCAGGCCCAGCTACACCACCAACAGAATGAAATGATGGAGCGAACGTGATACTTTATCGGTGCCATTTTGTTTTTTCAGGGTTTTAATTGTAAATATGAGGAAGGGGATTCCGTTTTATGGAGATGGGAGTTTTTGAAGATTGTATTTGAAGCTTGGACCACTCTGTACTTTAGAGCCACTGGCCCGGGTGCAGCAGAGAGTTCAGTCAGGAGACGATGCATTGACACAGTGGTGCACACACGTGTTGTATACCAAAACCTAAATCATATTTCTTTGATACTGCTTTGTGAATTGGGCTGTTAACAAAAAAAGTATAATTCTCTGAATTTGTCCAAAAACCAAACCAAATCTACTTCATCAGGACTGTGTCGTTGGTCTGATCACATCCTGTTTCAAAATATTGCTGAATCCTGATTGGGTGCATGGAAATATATGACATCACCTTTTTCTAAGTAACATGATGATTAGAAATAAAGTAAATACAAAGATCTCTATGGTGAAATAACCAAAACTGTTCAAACTTTACTCTTTACTCCCAAACTGTTACACATCTCAGAAGTGCTGCTTCTGCTGCTGCTGCTGGGGAAACAGAGCAAAGAGTCCGAGTAAAGTGTGAACATAGTCTCCTCCACTCCTGTTCCCACTGTGGTTTTGTGAAGCTGCACCATTCAGGGTCAGTTGTGGTGGTGGTGGTGGTGGTGGTTGGAGTGAATGTGAGCACCGTGGTAATCATGATGGAAGCGATGGAGGTCTCAGATTCAAGGCCTTCAACACCCTGTTCTGCTTTAACCTTCATTTATCAGAGCAAATCAAAACGTGTCTGGTACAAACTTTAACATTCACGTAAAAACAACCTAGCATCTTTTATTTTGTTTTTCGTTGGGAAGGGTTTGTTCTGGATTCACCAACACATTACTAAAAGGTTACTTTGTAAAGTTTGTACAAAAACAACAACGTTGCTTCTGCCTGTTTGTTTTTTTTGACATTTTCCATTTTCCCCGTGAAACGTTAATGCAACATTTTTACTACTTAGCAAGTTTGGTTGAAGCTGTGAATAGTAATTGAGCCACTTTGCTTTAGTTCCGGTTCAGAGCGTTCTGTCAAATCCTTAAATGACGCCACCGACTCAGTGCCATGTGACGTGTCGTCAGTGGAGTGGAACCATCAGTGAAGAATAAAAATTTTAAAAAGAACATTTGAGTGTAATATTTACCTGCTGTTACTCACTGGAGCTGTTTTGGTTGGAGTTTCACTTTGCAACCGCTTTAGCCTCAAATGCTTTCCACAGTAGAGGTGTGATCATATTTTTGCTGTGTCTCTACTACACAAAAGTTAACTACGAAAGAAATACCCTCTGTGCAATGGCCGCAATGCAATATCATGTAAAGTAACAGTGTGTTTTCAAGCTGGGGGAGAGCTCTTACTGTGAAAGGTTTGGGAGTTCTCCAGCACTGGGCGCCTTTTAGTGTGAAATTTAAGGTTTCAATGTTTCTGGTGACACAGATAACTGGCAACAATAGTTGTTTTAACTGGCTCACGGTAGAGATTAAGTTGTTTTTTAAGTGTTTTTACAGGACTCACTATCCCTTTATGCTTTTACTGTAGAAGTGCCCACATGTTAACATCACACAATGCCTTTTCATGCACCAACAGAACAACACACACACCACACGGTTTCCTGTAGCTCTGTCCTGTGGAATGACGTTGAGTCTCGAGTTGCTCTCGACTGTTACTGAAAAACTGTTGATTTTTTTTTCCTGTTCTCACTTTAGCTTTTCTCTCACGCAGTTTATCTGCAGTTTTAACGTCTCCAGCAACTTAACTTGGGTGGTTTAATCTGTTTCTGTATCATGTTTGACATTGTACAAAAGTGGTTGAATTACAAACATGGATGAAAGAAAAACAAGAATAAATACGTGTAGGGAGTCATCGGCAGCCTTTAATGGTATGTTTTGCACTAAGTATAGAGTGTTCAAGCTTCATAATAAAAAGAAACTGCGCTTTGCGCTACAATACAAATATTAAATTTGTTACTTTATTTGTAAAAAATAAATAAAAGTTGTTTAAATTAATTGATTTGACTGAGTTTTAATTAAAGATAATTAATTATATAGGAAACAACGTCTCTAGTTTTTATTTAGAATAGTTTTCTTAACAGGCCTGTGGGTCACGATGACGAACCAGAACCAGTTTGATAAAGGATTCACAGATGGACAGGAACACAATGACAAAGACAAACAAGACGAAAGTGCTCTCTGTGTTTCTAAGATGTGTCCGACTCTCAAACGTAAAATAGTCCTCTATAATTATTAGAGTGCAGTAGTACTTATTTTTCTCCACAAGGCGGCAGCACTTTTCCTAATAAACATGGAGGATTAACTGTTGTGTTCCTACAGGTCTGCTTCCTTCCTTCAACCACATCAACCTGATCTCAGGAAACAGCTGGTTGAGAGGTGTGAAGCCTGAGCTCATTATGTGTCACTATGGAAACCGTGAAAATACAATGTGGAGGCCAGAGAAACATTGTCCCGAGGAAGGAAGGGAGGAAGGAAAAAGAGACTTTACTGCTCGAGTATAATAACAATACATTTCCATCACGCTCTTTTCCTGCTGTGATATGAATACTTCACTGTAAAAGTAATTACACTTAATGACTAGGATATTTTTTTTTAATCGTGTTGTCAGCTGTGTTAACCAAAGATCCTGCATAGGCTTCAAAATATTGACATTAGTTCGGAGGAATAAACATTTTCAATATCCTCGGGTTGAAAAATATATTTAGAGGTGAAATAACCTTTTAGAAATAAGTTGAAAAAGCTTTGCCACTTGTAAAAAACTTCCATTTAAATACTTTATACTCCATAACTTATTATATTCTTATTTTAATGGTTATAAATGCTTCTTTTTGAGATCAGAGAAGATGGAAATGAACTGTGACAATCATGAGATGGAACCAAACTGCCACACACACACACTGTGTACAACATGAGCAAGGTCGGACTTTCCCCCCAGAAACAAACCTCCCACACACATGTCGCTTCTTTAAGGGCACTAATAAATCAAATAAAGGACATTTCCACCTAAGACTGATAATACAATTTATATTTCTTCTGTTTTCACTGTGTCAGTCAAGTAATAGTGTGCGTCTTTACTAATTTGTGAAAATGCAGAATATTGAAAGACTGCAAAGTAAATCAGACGGCTCAAGTCTGATGCATTAACTCATGATCATGTTTTTTATATTTGCATTTTAAGCTCTATTTTAAAGTTTGTAATATTTAAAATCACTACATAGATTTCATTATATGTACAGATACGATTTTTGTAAAGGTAAAGATGTATAAATACCTGTAAGTCCTGCTGAGAAGATTGACAGCCTCCACTTAAGTCCACATTGTGTCTCACAATATCAGATGAGAATATAAACAATGACACCTACAGACAAATCCCTGTTTTCGGGACATGTGGTCTTTACTTCAACAGTTACAACGATATATTACTGTTTAAGAAAACCACACAAACGTGTTGCATATAGAGCTTTATAGTGAATCAGAAATAGCATTAGACTGAGTAATAATTATAACATATTTAAATCACTTTACTGTCGTTATCATGTGTCTGAAGTGGTTGTTACTGTTGTGGCGACGCCAACCACTGATTTATGTTTATATATAAACACCGATAAATACTTGTTACGCTTTTTAGCTGACAATGAGTTTTCATACTGGGACTGAAGGGCTCTGTGTGTGTGTGTTTGTGAGAGAGAGAGAGAGAGAGAGAGAAAGAGAGAGAGTGTGAGAGAAAGAGAGTGTTTATTAAACAGTGGTCGCCCTTGTTCTTTTTGTCCATGCATGTAAACAGTCGTCAGGATGTGGGCTCAAGTGTCTTCTCTCTGTTGGGTTCATAGTTTTAAATGATCAATTCATTGTATAAACTTGAAATCAAAACCATCCCTTATAAGTTTGGTCCGCCTCATCTTCATAAGCTACTCATGCTTGTAATTAAAACAAATATTTAATACAAATAATATAGAGATTTATTTTTATTTTAGTGTTGGTTTGTGTGTTGTTCTTCTCCTCTTTCTCTCTTTTCTTCTTCTTACTCACTCACTCATTAAACCATCCACTGCTTCCCACTCTCCCTCAGCTGCCCTTGAGTGAAGCACAACCTCCTGACTGCAGCCACCTGACAACAGACGACCAGGATGTTGGTCATCTAGAGATGACTTTTAGGATCTGAAACTAAGAGATCAAATTACGAGGGAAATGATTTTATATTTAAAGGTTAAGTTCCTTTCTGTGGGTGAATATGTTGTCTAAAATAATTCCATCCCATGCCCCCCCCCCATGCAGCAGTGTAATGTAATCTTGTATCTGTGTAAGCAGAAGCTGCAGCGGGCGGTGAGGGCTCCTGAGCCGAGTCGTCACAGGTTCCTGTTTCCTCTGAGTAGCAGCTTCTCTCTCCTCCTGTCTGTTTACACACTGACTCTAAATGGCCTTAGTCTACAGTCTGTGTAAGTGTGCGTTTGTGTTACATGTGTATTCCATAAGACTGCGTGTGCACCTGTGATTTTCCCGTCCGCATGTGGCCTTGAACATGTGTGTTTACGTGTTCTCTGTGTGTGTGTGTTTAAATAGCCTGGAGGAGCTGAAGTGTAGATGAACACAAACAAACATCTGTGTATCGCTACACAAACCATCTGTCCGAACGGTCACGCGGACAGAC